>NC_136543.1:21791894-21799394 GCF_910591455.1 Pholis gunnellus | reverse complement strand
GCACGTCGGCAGCAGCGACTGAACCTGTAACACACGATGTGATTATTAAATCCTCGTCTCAGCGGAACGACCGTAAAACATCAATATTTATCACCAGAAGGGCTGAAATGATTCAGAGTAAAAGTACTCGTTATGCAGAATGTTTACTTCTATATTGATCATTATTATTGGTGATTATAATGTAGAAGGTACTTTTGTTAAAATGCATCAACAGCACAAAGTAACAGTGAAGAATGACCTCATCCAGTGGAGCAAACAGAACAATATACACGTTTAATTCATACATTTCAATTTAGGACTGACTCAAACATAATGTAGAACGAATTCATATAAATGTTTCATTAATTAACCACAGTTAACCACACAGTAGAAATACTCTGTTCCAGGTAAAGTACTTATACCACATAGTATAAATACTCTGTTCCAGGTAAAGTACTTACAGTGGGTACGGAAAGTATTCAGACCCCTTTAAAATTTTCACTCTTTGTTTC
This sequence comes from Pholis gunnellus, assembly GCF_910591455.1. Classification (NCBI taxonomy): domain Eukaryota; kingdom Metazoa; phylum Chordata; class Actinopteri; order Perciformes; family Pholidae; genus Pholis; species Pholis gunnellus. The sequence continues at coordinate 21,798,903 of NC_136543.1, read as the reverse complement.
ATTGCAGCTGTTTTTCTTTTTTAATAAATTTGCAAAAATTTCTACATTTCTGTTTTTTTCAGAGATGGGGTGCTGAGTGTACATTAATGAGAAATAAAATGAACTTTTTTGATTTTAGCAAATGGCTGCAATGAAACAAAGAGTGAAAAATGTAAAGGGGTCTGAATACTTTCCGTACCCGCTGTATATATAATAGTATATATAATAGTAAAAGTATTCATATTGTATAAACTGGACAGTTTCCTCGTTTCTCCAGAAGAAACTCGTTTTTATCAGAAAGCGATAGAAAAATAAGAAAAGTTTAATATTCAGATGTAATATTCAGAAAATAAGTTTCTTTTATAAGACGAAGATGGACAGACTCGTCTCTGAGGATTCATCTCCAGAAAAGATCTGCATGAATATTTCATCTGTATTAAATCTGAAGGGGGGGGGGGGGGGGGGCAGCCATCCATTCTTCTTTCTGCTGCTGAGTGAGAATCCAACTTCAGGGGTTTCCAGTGTTTATCTGTGACTTTAGAGAGCAGCTCCAGATGAACACATGGGGTTCTCTGGTTCTCTGGTTCTCTGGTTCTCTGGTTCTAAGGTTCTCATTAGAAATGAAAATGATAGAAAGACCAAATCATCCTTCTATTGGTTTCAGTTTATCTCAATGTGGAAAACTTGATGAACTCAAACAAACTGAAAACAAACGGGGACTTTTGTTTTTATCCCTCCTGTCATCTCCTCGTCTCTTTGGACTGCGTTACCCAGAAGCCCCCTGTGGCTGACCCTGACAAGAAGCCTCATTTGCAAGTCCAAACTTAGAATCCAGCAACAGAGGAAGCTTCAGCAGCGGAAACAGAAGAATGAAGAGCAAAGAGACGAACACCGCGGGAGGACTGAAGGCTAATTATCAAGTCTCACTTTAATACCAAAGACAGAAGAAGAAGGGCTGACAGGAAGTAGTAATTATCACCTGTCAGAGGAGGCCACGCTCAGATGAAGATGAAGAAGAGAAATCCAACAGCAGTCGTCAGTTTTCTACCAGAGAATTGTTGCGTTTGTGTTTTTGTCCGACATTAAATCGAGAGGATGTGAAATCTTCTGTGTGATTAAAAATCATTTGTAAACCATCTTCATCTTTATATTTTCACACTGTTTGTTACGTAACTTGCGTAGGTGGCGTTAGCGAAGTACAAAAGTACTTTTGTTTTTATACAGGACTCCAACAGCTTTCTCCGATTATCATGAATTACAATCAGGCGTCAGATGTGGTCACTTCCTGTTCACTGGTTGCAAAAAGTCAAGATGGCGACGGACAAATCACCGAACGTGAGGCTTCAAAAACACAAACCAATGGGTGATGTCACCATGACTACGTCCACTTCTTATAGACAGTCTGATTACAGTGCAATAGTTTCCGTACGTTCAAGCTGTGTAACCGATTAAAGGTGCAATAATTGATGAGTGTTATAATTATCGGTTTACATGTAATGTAACCTGGAAGTGTATCAGTCTTTTTTAATACATTTAACTGTGGTTACTGACCAGTCCAGCAGACCGCAGCATCAGTGTGTTATTGATAGTAGCATAAAGCGGCCGTATATTTAACGGCAGGTCCACTTTGTGTTATTGATCTGGAACATAAATTTGGTTCAGGGTCGATCAGAAAACCCCGAAACAGCTGCTCGCTGATTAATTAAACCTTTAATTTCCTCAGTCGATACTTAATGTGCCCGTATTGATCCGACTCTTTGTGTGTGTGTGTGTGTGTGTGTTCCTCATACATCATTAGTAGCAACTGTTCGGTCTAATTAATCAAACTCCAATTTCAATGAACGATTCATCATCAGGCGTCCGCTCTCTTCTTCATCTTCACTTCCATTATTTCAACATTTTTATATTGTGTTATGTTTTATTAAAGCTTCATAACAAATGTGATTGTGGAGCATTTACAACATGTTATCACAAGGTCTACTTAATGTGTACTGTATGTTAATGTTTAATTTGTATAATTGTTTCAATTAAACCCTTTAAACTTGGTTTTTACTTCATGTCACTTCATGATGAACGCATTATTATTTCAGAATAAGTTGGATGGCTACTAACGCCATCATTTAGCATGAGAGTCAAACATGTTGGGGGACAATTTTTATTCAAAACAATGAAGTGATTTTGTCTCCCGAGTAAAGACCGTGTATGTGTTTCACAGCTTTTCATTGGAACATTTTTTTTGATGCATCAGAAACAAATAAATCTGCGAGAAAACACGTTTCCCTCGCAACGTTAGTGACAACACGGCTTCAGTTGCACCTTTTGAGAGACCAGGCTGGAGGAGATGTTTTCTTTTCAAATGAAAGCAGTTTGAGAGTCAGTGGAAGTTCAACCACTGAAAGGACACGAAGTGCAAAGGCTGAAAGCAGTTGAAGTGCTACTTAACGCATTAGCATTTAAAATGTTGAGTTAATTTATTGAAGAGTTCGTTTCAGTTTAAATGTGAAAACTGCAGATATTGAAGTGTCGATTCAAGTTCAAGCAGTAAAAGGAGTTGAAGTGCGATTTGTAAAACTGAATACTTATTTATACGTTTCCATAAATGTTACCATAACACTCTGGTCTCTTGATGACGTCATGTAACTACTAAACTTTTTCCTTTTAGCACTTTTCTTAAATTGAGTCGATAAAGAAAAAAGAGGAAATTTAAGGCTAAATTAAGCTCATAAAGTAAAAGCTGAGCCATAAAACTTGAACAACATTAAAACAAACCCACAGAGACACATTTTATTGAAGTGCTTTCATAGAAAACACGGACTCTGCTAAAACTACGAGCTCTGTCTCCAAACCGTAATGGTCCAAAAAGGACACGGTTACCTGGCAACCAGTCATCGGATAACGGCCCCTCATTTGGAAGACGGAGACATTAAAATCATCGACTGGAAGGAAAAGACGATCTGCTGCCATTACAGCTCATCTGACCTCCATTAGCTCGCACACAGTTAACTCACACAGGCTGTTATTACACACCTCTTTCCTTTCAGCTGTGACGGCGCTGCTCTCAGGAAGGATGATGTTAACAGTCTACACTGGCTCCCTGTAAGAGCTCTCATCCAGGTTCAGACTCTGGTGCTAGTCTACAGGTTCAGACTCTGGTGCTAGCCTACAGGTTCAGACTCTGGTGCTAGCCTACAGGTTCAGACTCTGGTGCTAGCCTACAGGTTCAGACTCTGGTGCTAGCCTACAGGTTCAGACTCTGGTGCTAGCCTACAGGTTCAGACTCTGGTGCTAGCCTACAGGTTCAGACTCTGGTGCTAGTCTACAGGTTCAGACTCTGGTGCTAGTCTACAGGTTCAGACTCTGGTGCTAGTCTACAGGTTCAGTCTCTGGTGCTAGCCTACAGGTTCAGACTCTGGTGCTAGCCTACAGGTTCAGACTGGTGCTAGCCTACAGGTTCAGTCTCTGGTGCTAGCCTACAGGTTCAGTCTCTGGTGCTAGCCTACAGGTTCAGACTCTGGTGCTAGCCTACAGGTTCAGACTCTGGTGCTAGTCTACAGGTTCAGACTCTCGTGCTAGCCTACAGGTTCAGACTCTGGTGCTAGCCTACAGGTTCAGACTCTGGTGCTAGCCTACAGGTTCAGACTCTGGTGCTAGCCTACAGGTTCAGACTCTGGTGCTAGTCTACAGGTTCAGACTCTGGTGCTAGTCTACAGGTTCAGACTCTGGTGCTAGCCTACAGGGCAGTGAAAGGAACAGCTCCTTCCTATCTCCAGGCCATGGTCTAGCCCTACACCCCCCCGACCACTTGGCTCTGCTGCCTCGGGGCGATCGGTTCCCCGTCGCTCAGAGGTCCCTGCGGCCGATGGACCCGGTCTCTGTTCTCTGTCCTGGCCCCACAATGGTGGAATGAACTCCCCACTGACATCAGGACAGCAGAGTCGCTGCCCATCTTTCATCAGGCTGAAGACTCACCTCTTCATGAAGGTCTACCCTGAGCCTTCCTCTCAGCACTGATTATATTCAGACTAGTTTGTTGCACTTGTTGTATTCGTTTGTTTCTGTACGTTTGCTCTATGACTTCTGGTGACTAGTAGTTCTCTTGAATACCGATGTTGAATACACTTATTATAAGTCGCTTTGGATAAAAGCGTCTGCTAAATGACTGTAATGTAAATGTAAATGTAATACTTCTAGTATTTGTTTTAACTAGTGCTGGGCAAGTTAACGCGTTATTATCGCGTTAACGCATTAATTAATTAACGCCGACAAGACAGAGGACGGAGGACTGGGGGTGCATCCCAAGTCTTTTAATTGCATCCCCGTTTCCCTCACTTGGCTCCTTTCCTTGTGTCTTAGTTCTTCCCACCAGAGATGCATGGAGAGACGCAAGGAAACCATGCGAGGAGAGAGGAGACGAGGAAATATGTTTTAAGAGACATGAGACGTCCTTTCCTCAGGTGCGTCACGTGAAGCGACGTCTGTTTCTGATGACCTCGTCTGACCTCTCTGTACTAAAACCTCTCTAACTTTGTTCTGCTTCACTTTATCAAAGTCAAACTTTGCAGAGAGACTGTTCACATGTCGTGCTATGATTTGTGAGAGGTTTAAACTTTCTTTAGCATCATTCAAGAGAGATAATCATGCTTTCAGTGCTTTTTTTTTTCAGGCGAACCTGAAACTTTTCAATTTGAGCTGTGTGCCATCTTCATTTACTCTTAACCAGTAACATATACACTGATATTTACACATCTGAACAAATCTCACAAGTGTTACCTTTATTGTAACATCAGAATTATTCAAATAGACCTTGTAGTTGGAGAAATACACTCTTTTTAATATGGGTATGCAGTTTTTGAGCAGAGGCCTAAAAATAGGGCTTGAGTTAAAGAGGTAATGTTCTTGTTAACAGCAGTATTCTCTTCACACAGCAGCAGTTATAACACAGTTATAATGATTCTGATAATAGATACTCAGCCGGTCTTCATAACTTTATCTTCATGTGTGTTAGAGATGTATGTGTGTGTGTGTGTGTGTGTTTGTGAGACAGGAGTGTGGGGGAGAGACGCCACACAAACAGCTGTTCAGATAACGCGTTAACTTGCCCAGCACTAATACAAATCTAAAATAACAATGAGGTGCAAATCCAAAATATGTAGAATATATACAATGTTACAATAAAATAAAATATAAACAGGTTAATGGTGGAAACATTATGTCCCGAAGGGTGAAGTTAGTTCTTCATGTGTTAAAGCTGCATTCTCTCTAGTGTCCACCAGGGGGCGACTCCTCTGGTTGTATAGAAGTCTATGAGAAAATGACTCTACTTCTCTCTTGTGTGTGTGTGTGTGTGTGTGTGTGTGTGTTTGTATGTGTATGTGTGTGTGTGTGTGTGTGTGTGCCCGGCAGCTCTAAAGCAGAAAAAACACTTCCATTAAGAAGAGTCATTGAGGCGGGATGAAGAGGAGAGAAGATGGCTGCAGGGAGGAGGAGGAGGAACAAGAGGAGGAAGACGAGTGGAGGTGAATAGTGATATCCTGTTTTCACTCGGAGCCTCTTCGTGTTCAGACTCTGCTGAGCAGCTGCAGGACGTTAGACTCAGACTGATGACAATGAATTTAAACCAGCAGAGAAACACACCATCATATATACACACTACTAAACAATAACTTGTTGTTCAATCTGAACAATGAAAGTAAGAAAGAAGATAAAAATGAATGATTATTGTTATTGTGAGGTAAATTAAATGAAGTGTACTAACGAGGGTGAAAGGATGCCTGGTTTGCAGGTTGCATTATGTGAAAATGTAGGATTACTATTATTTGAGTGCTGATAAAGAAATAGTTCCAGCAACATTCCTCCTCAAAAGCACAATCCTCCGTTCTGTGGATCCATACCGGACTCTTTAACTACACTCCACACTTTTACACTCACAGCTCACTTGTTTATAGTCTCGTCATCTGTTCCTTTGTGCACTTTATTTTATATTTTACTGTAAACTTTAATATGTTTCTACTTTGCACTGTGTTGATTGTTGTCGATTGTTAAATGTTCTGCTCCTCCCGTCATGTCAGATTCCTCGAATGTTCAACATAACATGGCAACAAACGCTCTGACTCTGATGTGACGTCACAGCGCTGCTCAGACACGGAGACACACCAGAGACACGAGCTGCAGAGAAAAACACTTTCATTTCCACACAAATATGATTTAAATGATACAAAAGGCAGCGATCAGGTATCAGTCCTGAGGTGCATGTGAGGGTGTGTGTGGCAGTGAATGGCAATAACAGAAATATCGTTCGAAAGAACTGCTGCACCTGAGCTGAGCTGAGCTGAGCTGAGCTCAGGTGAGGCTCATCCAGCAATCAGCACCAATCAGCACCGGTCGTCACATGTTCACGGTTATTAAGGATGAATCTTAAAATGTATCTCCGCTCTGCAAAAGAACTTGTTTGTACAACAAAGAAATAAAAGTGAAACATTATTTTCTGGATGTTGTGGGAAACTTGACGTTTTGTATCTCCGTCTTTAAAATATATATACATGTATGTATTTATACGAACATATATATATAAATATGCATATGTATATACATAGTTTAATATAGTCTTAATGAGAGTAACCTTACAGTTCATGCCTGAACTCTTAAAACAATCATTTGAACATGAAGACTTCTTTGTTCTGCAGGCTCTGGCAGCGGGAATCATCTGCAGTGATTTCAGAAACTCAATACTCTTTACTTGTATTTATGTATTTGTGTATTTGTTTGAGAGTCCAGCAGGAGTGCGTGGGCGAGCTGCTGTCAGAGCTGTTTGTCTCGGTGGGATGAAGGAAACAGAACATGTGAGGACAGAACTGTGTTTAATAAAGATTTACAAACATCTTCAGAGACTTGATTCCATGAAGCTCTCTGTGAAATCATCCAAACTGACTCAGATTTAGATCGTGAGGTTTGTTTTTTATTTTCCGAATATGAAAGAAGGATTAATTCAAACTAGTGCTGGCAAGTTAACGCGTTATTATCGCGCTATTAT
>NC_136543.1:21714394-21786894 GCF_910591455.1 Pholis gunnellus | reverse complement strand
TATGAAATTGTTCTTCTTCTCTGCTCCTCTCTTCGCCTCGGGCCGGCGGTGGGCCGAGCAGCATCGCAACCCGCACCGAATCAATGGACACAGTGACGCTGAGGCTGCTGGGAAATATATGTAAAACAGCGTGGGAGGACTGAAGAGTCCAAAACTCACATTTCAGACACAAACTTCAGCGAGACATCAGAGTAGTTCAGAGAAATGAAAAAGTAAGTTCATCCAAAGTCACTTCTTCTTTAATAGAAAACCAACGAGAACTATGTGACAATACTTCTACATGTCAGAATATAAGAAATGGGCCCATTTTAGAGTAAATATATATAATATTAAATATTAAATATGTGTTCAGAATACTGTGATCAGCTGAATGAAAAGTCATAAAACAGCTTTGCTCGTTTGTCTCAATTTAAAAAACTTGATGTTTGTAAAAAGTTTTCCATCTTCGACCTTTAACGACCTTCATCTCCTCGTCTCCTCTGTAAAGGTCTCTGCTCCTCCCTCCTCCATACTAATGGGCCTCCTTCTGTCTGCAGGAGTCCCTTTCATTACTCCGGCTCCTCCGTCGTAGGTTTGTCTGTTTCGCTTCCTCTCCTTCGTGCTGCTGACCTTTCGGTGATGTACGAGGTCATCGGATCTGCTGCTCCGTCATTTAGCAGATTTACGAGGCCGTCTGCGGTGAAACGTCTTGACCTATGCAAAAGATGAAACTCACGTTTTTTTTGGGAAGTCGCCCAACCGGCTGATTCTGAGACGAACGAGAGCTGAAAGAAAGATGAACTAAATACTTTCTGCTTTACGGCTCCGTGATGCTTTAATGTTTCTCTTTCAGTCGGTTTTCTGCATCTTAAACTCAAAATAACTGTCCTAGTTACCGTAGTGACCTCACTTTACGTAATGACCTCACTTTACCGTAGTGACCTCACTTTACCGTAGTGACCTCACTTTGCCGTAGTGACCTCACTTTACCGTAGTGACCTCACTTTACCGTAGTGACCTCACTTTACCGTAGTGACCTCACTTTACCGTAGTGACCTCACTTTGCCGTAGTGACCTCACTTTGCCGTAGTGACCTCACTTTACCGTAATGACCTCACTTTACCGTAGTGACCTCACTTTACCGTAGTGACCTCACTTTACCGTAGTGACCTCACTTTACCGTAGTGACCTCACTTTACCGTAATGACCTCACTTTACCGTAATGACCTCACTTTACCGTAGTGACCTCACTTTACACAAATATCTATACTCTTCAAAAATTAAGTCAGTTTCCAAAAAAACAAATATCTCCACTTTCCTTGACTTTTGATCAATGTCATTTTTTGAAAATGTAATTTTGTAAAAGAAAATCCTAAAAATATCTCAACTCAAAATGTCGCCACTTTTGCTCCATGACAAAGAAAGGCTTCTTGAGTTCATGCAGCGGCCGGTAGCTCGCATGAATTTTGCTAAATTTGTATCTTAATTTGTTGTTTCTTCGTTGTTACTGCTGCAGCACTTCAAACAGAAAACTCATCAACATCGGAGAAAGGAAGTCATCATTTTAACCGGTTAGTCATTTGCGGCAAATTGTCATAATTAGCGTATTAATTGTTGAATTATTACCAAAAAACGTGTTTTGTGATGTTTTACCACCAAAATTCTATTTAGTTCATCTTTGAGTCCAAGTGGACGTGAACTCTTGAGATATCTTGTTCACGAGAATGAAGGACCCAAAGAACGGGATGTCTCCGGTCACGCAGGCATAAAAAGGCAAAACATTCCAAACATTCCAAACATGCTCGTCCTTCAGTTTTCGTCGGTAGTAGTCGACCGTGATGTCGGACTACGCGGGATGAAAGGGTCGCTTACCAGCAGCCATCAGTAACGTGCAATGAAATGAAAGTAACTAGCCAGAGCTAACGTTAACTAGCCAGAAGCTAACGGTAAAATAAAGTATAAAAGTTAATAAAAGTAACTAAAAAACAAACTAAGACTATGTTTTGTGACTGTTGTCATTCCTTTAGTTTGCCTTGTTTACTCTACTTTTCTCTGATAATCTTACATCCACAGTTGATTCAAATGTTTTCCAATTTCGTTTGGTTTATTTGCAGGAAATTAAACACACACACACACACACACACACACACACACACACTGTAAGTATCCATCTCTCCCTCCTCGTGATTAAATTGCAGGTTAGAGGTCGTTTTCCAGATTTCAGTCTGAACAAACTCAATTATCCTGCCGGATTAGAACTCCTTCTGTCTCCGTGTGCCGGTTCACATCAGGACGACTGTTTTTCCTCCAACAGCTTCATCAACGTCGAGTAAACACGACCGATCCAACATCTCAATCCGCCGACTCGTCACGTCCACCGCTGATGTTTGTTGTGGAAATTAATATTCTTCTCTGACGGGCCGACAGCTCGACATTTGGGATTCTTGTTCTTCTTGTTCTTTGCAGAAATATATGAGACGAGGAAACGGAGACGTTCTCTGTTTGTTAGTCATGAAACAATAGACACAAAATGACAGATTCAATAACTAAGAGAAGCTGATAATTGTTGTTGCATTTGTTTAATATGATGCTGATTAGTGAGAGCGAGATGAGCAGATGGACATCAGTCTGGTGATATTTAGTATCTTCATTCTGTTGATGAAGAGAAAACAATGAATGTATGTTTCTTTATTACCATGAACACAAACACGAGTTTATTTTGACTCAACCCCACAAATACTCACCAAATGTGGATTAATCCGCCGCTGACCATCTGTTTTAAGACACAAAGAATTTACATATTTGTGATTTTAGAGATTCAGGTCTTCAGTAGAAACCAATGAGCCTGGAGCTGAGACACAGACAACACATCACATTACATTACATTATATTACATTATATTACATTACATTATATTACATTACATCACATTACTTTAGAGTCATTCAGCAGACGCTTTCATCTAAAGCGACTTACAATAAGTGTGTTCAACATATTCAAGAGAACGACTCGTCACCAGCAGTCATGAGTGCATCTCCTTATTTAAACGAACATCTCAGAGCAGAAACCAGAGCAAACGTACAGAAACACTCGTTAGAACATTTCTGGGGGTTAAGGTGTTTTTAGTTTTTTTGTATTTGTATTAAACAGCAACATAGAACTTCAAACTGCATTTTGTTCCCCAGCCCTGTTGTTGTGTTGTGTACATTGAATACGAGTCAATAAGATTTGAAGGAAACGTTCTCCTTCTCATATCTCCTGTTTGTAAATAAAGACATCGGCCCAAAGCTGTTAGTTAAAGTTTGATTTACAAACTCTGGACGGTTCAAGTGATTCAGTAGATGATGATGATGATGATGATGATGAAGAGCAGCTCGTTAGAATAACGACCTCCAGCAGGGGACTCGATCTATCCAACATGTTGGTCTTAGAACTGAACTTTAGTCCAGAAACCGTTTTGAGAGGTTGTAAAAACAGTCAGAGAAGCTTTGAAGAAGTTCTTCACTCTGGATTAATGATCGCTGATGGCGGCTTTCATCATAATAAGATCCATCAAAGGAATATTTGATCTTTTTGTTTTCCCAGCAGGCAGACCGGAGGTGTTTACTGGCTGCTTTTTGAAGATGACTTCTAGTTTCTGCTTTTTGAAGGTTTCAGAGACGAAGACGAAACGTTACAAAGACGTCATCTCATTGAAATGTTTCATTGTTTCTGAAACAATGAATGAATGTTGCTTCATTTTATCTGAGAAGAGTTGATGTTTAAAGAGCTTCTGATCAACAATCCGTCAATTATTTAGTCAGTATGGATGTTTCTGCAGAATGAGGACATCGTTAGGACATTTCTACAGATTGGGAACAATATTGGAAGTGAGGACATTTTTTAAACGTTGTTGGATAATTGGGACATTTGACAGGATGTTACATAAAAGACAAAACTCTCTTTGGAAACTGATAAGATATTTTTTAAAGTGGGGACATTTTGTTACGTGTATTATAAGGAATAACTATTATTTCTAAATTACGATTAACTTACTGGAAACTGCAGGGTTTCATTTTTCCACAGCTTTAGTCAAACATCCGTACATTTGTGAATGTTCGGAGACGTCTTCTGCTACCAGGACAGTCTCCCGTCTTTCTGTACCAGATCATGAATGTGATCGACCTGCAGGAGCGTCGATCTAAACTCCAATAAGAGACACAAAGACTTCATTCACAGTTCACTGAGGTGAGAAATAGTTTTTATTTCTCATTTCACACGATGAATAAAATATAAAGCTCACAGAGGTCCAATATGAAAACGTCCTCATTGATCAGCATCATGGTCACGATCTGCTGCTCTGTTCTGTTAAATGTTTTTATGTATATACTTGATCGACTCTACAAATATATTTGCTTCATCAATATGACAAAACCAACTAGAGGAATATTTCTTAAAAGCAACAATGTGTTAGAGGGCAGTGAAAGGAAGCGCTCCTTCCTGTCTCCAGGCCATGGTCCATAATGTCTGATCTAACGTTCTATCTCTAAAATATGAGAAAAACGGAGTTAATCAAAACATTTTTTAATAACAACAGAATAGACGATGTCTTCATTAACCAATAGGAAAGCACCTTAATGTTCATTATTTGGAATTAAATATGAATCGACGGTATTTAGATCTTGTGAAATGAAAAACTGGGTCACAGGCCAGAAAGGTTCTTCACTTCCTGTTGAAAACATTCAGTTTTAAAATCTTACAACACAAAGAAGTGAACATCGTCAGAGCTTCACATCGTTTCAAACAGCCTGAAGACATTTAATCTGAAAACCAGACACGATTCTAATGAACCAGCAGTTAGCATTGACATTAGCATACCATTAGCATGTTGACGAGCTCCATCTGAAGCAGTTTGGTTCCAACTTACAGAACTTTTCCTCCTTATATATTCTGGGATGTAAAATCTGCCCGACGACAGTTAATTCAGTACAAACAAGTACTGTATCGCCCCCCCGCCTGGATCCAAAACCCTGTTTAGCATACAGCTCTGTTTGTCTTTGATCCTCCGGTGCCCTGACCTGCTTTAGATCCTGGTGAAACCCCTCATTAGAATATCAAAGTTAATCTATTTTACCCCCAAAAGAGTCTTCTGAGGGCTGAGCGCAGAGTTTTAGCTCCTCTGCAGCGACGCTTCCCAGAGGGGAACGCTGCGAGCCGCTCTGCAGGGACGAAGCTACAGAACAACAAGAGGAGGAAGAAGAAGAAGATGCTGACAGAATCAGGGCCTCAAGTTTTACAGGAGAGATCTGAGGAGGAGGTTTAATGAATCACGGTGCTCTCAAGTGTTTACAGCTCACTGAGGAGGACTGGGGTCCTCTGTAGGGTCACAGGTCAGAGGTCAGGGGAACGCTAGTGTCAATATTTGTGAATATTTGAAAGCCTCGGAAATTCAACTTTGGGAATGTCCAAATAAAATGAACAGAGGCCCGCCCACCTCTCACTGACTGTTGGTAGAAAACAGGAAGACACTGAAGAGAGACTTTAGTTTGACCTCGCTGGACGCCATTCTAAATGAACTTCCTCTTCTAAAACCCAAAGCCAACAGACTGCGGTGGATCGCGTTGGTTCGTGAAGGACTGCTGGTTGTTTGGAGAGTTTCAGTTGAAGGGCGGTTGGATGCTGCAGTTGTTCATCAGAGAATCAGGTCAGCAGCGTCTTTGATATGCAGATGTTTGGTTTGTTCTGCTGAGGAGGGAATTAAAATCACCTTCAACTCATTCTGAGGCCCGACCCACATCACTGCTGTTTAAACAAACCCACACGATGACGCTTCTTAGAAACTCTTTCTCTTCTTTCTCAAGGCTGTTCATCTCTTTCTTCTTCTTCTGTTCTGTTTTCATCACGTAGCAGATCAGACGTGATCATCACTTTGAGTTCTGACTGCTTTTACTTATTATTATTATTATTATTATATTATATTATAAATTATTATTTTAAAGAAGTAGGATCATTTCCTTCAGTCCTTCAGTTTATTTGAAAAAGTTAAACAATTTGGAGATTTCTGACAACATGCCTAAAATATATTCCTTCATATTAATGAGTTGGCTATACAGGACTGTCTCAGAAAATTAGAATATTGTGATAAAGTTCTTTATTTTGTGTAATGCAATTAAAAAAACAAAAATGTCATGCATTCTGGATTCATTACAAATCAACTGAAATATTGCAAGCCTTTTATTCTTTTAATATTGCTGATTATGGCTTACAGCTTAAGAAAACTCAAATATCCTATCTCTAAATATTAGAATATCATGAAAAAGTATACTAGTAGGGTATTCAACTAATCACTTGAATCGTCTAATTAACTCAAAACACCTGCAAGGGTTTCCTGAGCCTTGAAAAACACTCAGCTTGGTTCAGTAAACTAAATCACACGTATGGGGATTATCACAATATTCAAATTTTCTGAGACAGTCTTGTATATAAATATAAGAAATAGCATTTCCTTATATTTATATATACAAAATATTATTTTGTATATATAAATATATATATATATATATATAGCAGTCCAGTTAAATACAGATTCTGAACTGCTCCAGAATAAGTCTCGTCAAATAAATAATTAATCAAAATCTTTCTACTGAAAGGTCAAAGTCAACAAACAATTGTATTTCTTAAAACAGGAAGATAATGTAACTTTTGTTGAGTGTATTTAATTTAAATATATAATCTTAGTATTTCATCACTTCTTTATTTAACTATGATGACTTGTCAGCTGATATCTCTGAATAATAATATGATCTTTGGTTCCTTGTGTTCCAGTCTGTGTTGATCTCTTTCTGTTTGCTGACTCATCACGTTCCTCCTGCAACATTTGACCCCCAAATCCCACCGATCCGGCTGGTGGAAGTGTTCACTGCTTTGGTTCTCAGGGACGTGGATGTGAGTGTTGGCAGACGGCCGCGGCCTTCTGTCTCTTTAAAATGTTGTTTGTTCGTTTTCAGAGGAGAAATTTTAACTGTCAACACACTGAGCTGATCTGAAAACAGAAGTTTTCAAACTGACAGAACTCAGCTGGATTCTTTTATTATAAAGAACACATTAAGAAACAACATCATACTAACAGTCAGTTTGATGACTGACTGAGTCTTAACTTGCTGGAAAAAAAATAATACAGAACACAGAATGTCCATTGTTTCCAAAAATGTCTTGACTTTCTAAAAATGTTCTCATTCTTCACAAAAAAAGTCATCACTTTGTTCCACAGATATAATTTAACTCCAGGGTTTTAATAGCTACATAAAACAACTAGCAGTGAAATAATTTAATAAAAAAGGTTTATTTTTACAAATGAATTTGTTATTTCTGTTACAAATTAACGACATGGATCAAAGATCAGGGTCCGCTCCACAATTTAAAAAAAATAACATCCTCTCTTTCCAGAAAGGTTTATTTGTCTTTACAAATATCCTCCCTTTCCTTGTTTTAAAAAAATATCCTGACGTTGCAAAAGCTCCTCTCGCAAAAAATGTCCTCATTTTCCAAAAATATAAAATAAAATCAGCCCTCGCAAACCAAAGATATCCTCATCTCTAACTTCACAACATGTTTGAAACAAGTTTTTACTTTCCCCAAAATATCTTCATGCAAAAATATCCACTTTGCAAGAAAAAAAAAAAGCGTCCTCACTTTCAAGGTGTAACACTTGGTCCCCACAAAGATAGTAGGACAGGAACAGAGCTTGTGTGTGTGTGACACCAGGTTCTGGGAAGCAGCAGATCTGGAGCTCCAGGGTCAGTAGGGGGCCTGTCTGCTGAGCTCTGCCCAGGGGAAGGAGCAGCTCAGTGGGCTCAGAGAGGAGCGAGACCCCCCCGGCTCCATCTGGATCTCTGCTTCACAACCTCTGACTTCCTCTCTGCTCTGGGAAACAGGAAACAGAATTTCCTCAAAAGCACAAGAAGAAGAAAATAGAAACCCTCTTCTCCTCTCTCCGACAGTTCAGATCCGTTATTACCGTCTGTGTGCGTTTTTCTCTTAATTTCGTTCTTTTCCGTTCGTTCAGCTCGTGGCGTTCTCCGCGGGGGAACAACGCTCTGAGAAAGACAATTAAACAAGCGTTTCCCTTCAGGGATCAGCAGAGGTACACAAGGTATTATTAGAATTTATTCAGTACAATATGTGAATTCACACACACACACAGTTTATAGAGTCGCTGTATTCTGCTTGCAGGCAGCAGGAGGAAAAAACGCGGAGAGACGACGACCAGAGGCTCCAAACTAACAAAGTTTTACTCTGAAAGTCAGAGCAGCAGTTAGAGATTTAACGTGACCCAAAAAAAGAGAAAAAGGAGGAATTAATTAAACTAAAAGACATTTTCCTCGTTTTCTTCCTCTTCAGCAGAACGTCTGCGTCTGGTTCATATTTTTAGAGCATCTACAGGTTTAAAACGTCTGATTTCTGTCTGTGACATTTATCAAAAACAAAAACAATTTCAGTCTGAATGAAAAACAATCAACATGGGAAATACCAGCAAATATCAAAGTTCATATGTAGTTCAACACATGATGCATAACTGTCATTTAGCTGCACGCTAAAATAAACAAGAGAACTCTATTAATACAGAAGAACGATGTGCTGCAGCAAGAAACACCGTTGAATGTGTTTAAAATGAAACTTTAAACACAAGTAAACTAATTAAGACAAACACTTAAATGATCGTTGAAAGGAGTCAGCTGAGGTGGTTCAGCATCTAATCAGGATGCCTCCTGGAGGTTTTCCACTGGAGGTTTTCCACACACGTCCAACTGGGAGGAGACCTCGGGGAAGACCCAGAACACGCTGGAGGGATTATATCTCCCAGCTGGCCTGGGAACGCATCGGGATCATGTTGCAGAGGGAAGAGACCCGACCGGATAAGAGGAGGAACATGGATGGATGGATGAAAATGATATATGTCAATTAAAACCATTAAGAAGTATAACAATTAAAATAATAAAGATCAGCAACCAACTAGTTAGAATTGATAAGACAAGTGAATTAAAAGTACAAACAGACGAGCTGAGCCGTTAAAGACGAATCTCTGAGTATCTGATGGTTTTAAAAGACGGAAACAGCTTCAAATCTTCATTGTGTTCATTTGAAGCCAACACACAGTTTGTATACGATACCTAAAAGATCAGAGTATTGCTTTAAAAAAAGTTCTATATTGTCTCATCGTATCTTGTCTTATTTCATCGTATTGTTCCGTCTCGTCGTATCTTATAATATATTCACATATATTCACATTGTTCATCACCAACAACGGCTTCACTGTTGTGCGTTTGACAAATAAAGAGCTTTAATATTCGGCAGCATCTGATGACGTCACCAGCTCTAAAGCCATCCGTCCAATCAGCACACGGCGTTTCATATCTGGACATCAGAGAGACAAACGGCCGCAGAGGGACAGAGAAACGTGTGTGTGTGTGTGTGTGTGTGTCCGTCCTGCAGCCAGTGTGCTGTGGAGAAACAAACAGTGTTGAGATGTAATTAAACTGAGCTCACTCTGTGTGTGTGTGTGTGTGTGTGTGTGTGTGTGTGTGTGTCTGGTCTTGTGTAATTATATTGACTCCTCCAGCTACTGCTGTCAAGTCTCTGTGAATTCACCGAACAGCAGAATATTGGATGTTATGTTGCGTTGTGTCTGTGTGTGTGTGTGTGTGTGTGTGTTGCGTTGTGTCTGTGTGGCTCGACAACACGCGACACACAAAGCTGGTTGAAGTTTGTTTCAGTCGGTTGTCTTCGGTCCTCAGACGGTTGTAAACTTCTTACTTCTCTTCAGCCTCAGTGTTCTTTAGATGTTTGTTAGTTTGTAATGTTGCTGCTGAACATTGTTCTTTAGATGTTTGTTAGTTTGTAATGTTGCTGCTGAACATTGTTCTTTAGATGTTTGTTAGTTTGTAATGTTGCTGCTGAACATTGTTCTTTAGATGTTTGTTAGTTTGTAATGTTGCTGCTGAACATTGTTCTTTAGATGTTTGTTAGTTTGTAATGTTGCTGCTGAACATTGTTCTTTAGATGTTTGTTAGTTTGTAATGTTGCTGCTGAACATTGTTCTTTAGATGTTTGTTAGTTTGTATTGTTGCTGCTGAACATTGTTCTTTAGATGTTTGTTAGTTTGTAATGTTGCTGCTGAACATTGTTCTTTAGATGTTTGTTAGTTTGTATTGTTGCTGCTGAACATTGTTCTTTAGATGTTTGTTAGTTTGTAATGTTGCTGCTGAACATTGTTCTTTAGATGTTTGTTAGTTTGTATTGTTACTGCTGAACATTGTTCTTTAGATGTTTGTTAGTTTGTAATGTTACTGCTGAACATTGTTCTTTAGATGTTTGTTAGTTTGTAATGTTGCTGCTGAACATTGTTCTTTAGATGTTTGTTAGTTTGTATTGTTACTGCTGAACATTGTTCTTTAGATGTTTGTTAGTTTGTAATGTTGCTGCTGAACATTGTTCTTTAGATGTTTGTTAGTTTGTAATGTTGCTGCTGAACATTGTTCTTTAGATGTGTGTTAGTTTGTAATGTTGTTGCTGAACATTGTTCTTTAGATGTTTGTTAGTTTGTAATGTTGTTGCTGAACATTGTTCTTTAGATGTTTGTTAGTTTGTAATGTTGCTGCTGAACATTGTTCTTTAGATGTTTGTTAGTTTGTATTGTTGCTGCTGAACATTGTTCTTTAGATGTTTGTTAGTTTGTATTGTTGCTGCTGAACATTGTTCTTTAGATGTTTGTTAGTTTGTAATGTTGCTGCTGAACATTGTTCTTTAGATGTGTGTTAGTTTGTAATGTTGTTGCTGAACATTGTTCTTTAGATGTTTGTTAGTTTGTAATGTTGTTGCTGAACATTGTTCTTTAGATGTTTGTTAGTTTGTAATGTTGCTGCTGAACATTGTTCTTTAGATGTTTGTTAGTTTGTATTGTTGCTGCTGAACATTGTTCTTTAGATGTTTGTTAGTTTGTATTGTTGCTGCTGAACATTGTTCTTTAGATGTTTGTTAGTTTGTATTGTTGCTGCTGAACATTGTTCTTTAGATGTTTGTTAGTTTGTAATGTTGCTGCTGAACATTGTTCTTTAGATGTTTGTTAGTTTGTATTGTTGCTGCTGAACATTGTTTTTAGATGTTTGTTAGTTTGTAATGTTGCTGCTGAACATTGTTCTTTAGATGTTTGTTAGTTTGTAATGTTGCTGCTGAACATTGTTCTTTAGATGTTTGTTAGTTTGTATTGTTACTGCTGAACATTGTTCTTTAGATGTTTGTTAGTTTGTAATGTTGCTGCTGAACATTGTTCTTTAGATGTTTGTTAGTTTGTATTGTTGCTGCTGAACATTGTTCTTTAGATGTTTGTTAGTTTGTAATGTTGCTGCTGAACATTGTTCTTTAGATGTTTGTTAGTTTGTATTGTTGCTGCTGAACATTGTTCTTTAGATGTTTGTTAGTTTGTATTGTTGCTGCTGAACATTGTTCTTTAGATGTTTGTTAGTTTGTATTGTTGCTGCTGAACATTGTTCTTTAGATGTTTGTTAGTTTGTATTGTTGCTGCTGAACATTGTTCTTTAGATGTTTGTTAAATGTATTTTGACTTTTGGACAGAGACGATTAGAGCGACGAGGACTGAACGCTCATTAATAACAATAATACTGCATTAATACTCCCATCTGGCAGGAGGCTGAGGTCCATCAGGACCAAGACCTCCCGACACATGAACAGCTTCTTCCCTTCCGCAGTCGGGCTCATTAACAGAGCCCGGGACCCCCACTGACTGTCATCCCCAGGAAAAATCCCTACCGGTCACTCCCCTGCATCCCTTCGATCCGTATTTCACTCGACACTTTTACACTACACATCTTACTTGTTTATAGTCCTGTTATCGGTTCGTTTGTGCACTTTATTTTATATTTCATCCTTATTCTATGTTTCACTTTATTTTATATCTTACTTTATTTTATATCCCGATATTAATATTATTTTGTTTCTACTTGCACTGATTGTTGTTGTTGTTGATTGTTAAATGTTAAGCACCTTCCCGTCATGTCAAATTCCTTGTATGTTCAACATACCATGGCAATAAACGGTTCTGATTCTGATACCACGCTGAGTCCACTTTGAAGAGCTGCCTTCATTCTCAGCTTTGGCTCTTGTTGTCTCCTCTCTTACTCTACGTTCTACACATTGATTTCTCCAGATTCTTCATGTTTATTTCACTTTCTTCTTAGACCTACATGATGTTAAATATGTCTTATATTTACATTTCTTCCTTTCTGTATCTAGATTTACTCTCATTCAATAAATCTGAATCATTTTAAATGTTATTTATTTACTAACTCTTCTCTGTGTCTTTACTTTTTAACATGTTATTTCCTAAATGTTCCTTCTGATGTTTTCTGTGATGTTTTCCATGATTTCCTTTCTGTAATTTATGTTTTCATATTATTTTATGACTCTTTTTTCTTTCTTGTTTTGATTTTATTGTCGTCTTCTCTTTTTGCCCTTCAAATCTTTCATGTGTTTTCTATCAGATATTCTCCATCCCTCCTTTTCTTTCTTGCTCCTTCATCACTTTTATCTTTTATTATTGTTAATCCTCTCTTTCAATTATTTCTCTCCGTCCTGCTTCTTTCCTTCATCCTCCACACTGTGACCTCCATCTCCTCCTCAGCCATTTCATGTTCAAAGTCAAGGTCAGGAGGCGACGGGCGGCCGGAGATTAGCAGAAGAGCTACTGGAGAGGGAGGAGGAGGAGGAGGAGGAGGAGGAGGAGGAGGCCACACAGAGGGAAGTGGAAACAGAAGAAACGAGGTGATGGTGGGAGATAAGATAACATGTTGTGTGTGCTTCCTGTAGTTTCTAGAGGTGGGTTTGAACGTGGCTGCTGCAGCTGCAGGTTGACGCTTTGTTTTGTCAGAAAACTGCATTTAACCTCCTGAACTCTGCTGATCTTCCTCCTCTTCCTCCTCCTCCTCACCACCTCAGCTGGCACCGACTTCAGTAACAACCTGATATTTTCAGAATTGGAAAGATTTCCTCCAGTAAGTGTTGCGTTCTGTGTGTTCTTGTAGAGGTGGGAGGAGAGGAAATATCGATAAGATCATAGAGGCACAAAGTGAAGCTCTGGGCTCTATAGCCTACATAGGGCCTATAGTCTGTAGTGCGTCATCGCTACACCAGAATGTTATAAAAGCTCTTCTGGCAATGATTCCTGGAGGATGTGTTTAAGAACATTGTTATGTTACGTTATGTTGATTTGTCACGCTGGTGCATCACGCTGTTTTCTTTTGTTAGAGTGTTGCGACGTTGCGTTACGACGTTGCGTTACGACGTTGCGTTACGACGTTGCGTTACGACGTTGCGTTACGACGTTGCGTTAATTTGTCACGTTACGTTGTTATGCTGTTGCAACAGGTTGCTACGTTACATTATGTTGTAACGTAGTTACATTGTTTCATTGTTAGGATGTTATGTCGTTACTTTATGTTGTTTGTATTAATGAACACCAACGTTGAACTGAAAACAACAAACTGCTTCAAACACCTTTCAAAATAAAAGCACATTGACTCTCAAACCTGCATGGTCTTGTTGACCCGTGGACACAGCGCTCCTCTCGGAGTCCTTTCAGGACTTCTCTCTCTTTCACTGAATGAAGTCGATTCAGACAGAAGATCTGAAGGTTGTATCACATCTTTCTCCTCGTTTCACTGCTGCTCTTTTTATTCCTCTGATCACTTTACAGCCCGACACAGACGGCAGTTCTTCATGTTCGAGGAGAAATCAACTGTTTTCTTCTAATCTGGCTTTTTATCTGTTTTTCTCCATAAACTGAAGTCAAAAACATTTTATTGGATTTGAATCATTGATGCATTAATGTGTTGATGACTTTAATGACCAGCGGGTGAAACCAACAATAAAACATTCATTCAGTCCATGAACTCTCATGTTTTCCTTCCGATCAATAACAGAATTCATCTGTTTCTTCTTCTTCTTGTAAGTTTAAAATGCGTTTTCCTGCTCTCTGTGTTTCTTCTTCTTATTTTAATGAGAACGTAAAGAAACCTCACACTCCACTGATTTCCTACTTTTTCTTCCAGAGGATCAATAAAAGTTCATTTTCTTTTCCTCACTACTTCCTGCTGACATCCTTCACCTCCTTGAACACTTCCTTCCTTCCTCACATCCGTCCTCTCTCCTCCCCGCTCGGCCTGTTAGCTGCATGTTGTTGGAGGATTTGGATAATTCAGCTGTCAGCAACTTTTCAGTTGCCGAATAATCTCCTGAGAAAACAAACATTTTAAATGTCGTCGTGAACAATAACTGGACGTTAATCGTCTTGTTTAAAGGTCGGAGGTCGTCGTTACACAGCAGGGAATTCAACCAATAAACAAAGAAAAGAGAGAAAAGCTGCTTTCTTGTGTAACTCCTGTACACAACAAAACAAATCCTAAAAACACCCAGAATTCATGGCGACCATCAACCCGGGCAGTTTAGGCCTCAAGGTGAACCTCGTGGAACGGCTTTTCCATCTTATTTAACGCTAAGTACCAACGTTTAGGCGACAAACGTAAGATTTGGGAAAAACATCGTTGGACTGAAAGTGAAATTCATGCGTAAACATGAAGGAAACTACAGCGTCTCCTCCAGAAGAAGTCTCTCACTTCTTATTCTACGTCACTTCTTCCGATCGTAGCATTTTCTCGTGGACGCGTTCATTTACTCGTTTCTGTATTTGTGTCCTCTTCTCTCCTTTTTTGTTTCCTTTTTTACTCCCTTTTTCCTTCCTCTCTTCTACTTGCTTCCCTTATTTTTTGTTCTCCCCGTTCTTATTTCCTCCCCTCCTTGTTTCCTCTCCTCTTGTTTCCTCTCTCCCCGGTCCATCTCTTGTATTCTTTGTATCTTCCTCTCCTCGTTTCCTCTCCTCTTGTCTTGGGGGTGTGTGTCTGGCTGTGATGAGGATCATTAGCAGCAGAGGGTTATGCTGCTCATGAGGAGCTCGTCTCTCACCGTGTTCCTCCTCTTCCTCACGATCATACTCCAGTAAATACACTTCGTTACTCTCCACCTCAGGATACACGCAGCGCTTAAAGCGTCCATTATGAACGTGACTTCAGACTCAGTCAGGAACAACAACGTGGAGGTTTGGGCCCAACATCCAGATTCTACGGGACGAGAGTCGGAGCTCAGCGGAGCGTCGAAGATTCAAACATGATGTGAGCGAAACAGGAAGCAAAGCAAACACACACACACACACACACACAGGAGAGAGTGTGTGTGTGTGTTTGTGAGTTTGTTACACGTCGTCGTTTGTGTTTCTGAAGGGAGGCTGACAGGAGGGATGACAGGCGGTCTCCCGGCTGTCAGGACTGAGAGAAAACGCTGGAGATGAGTTTTTGCTTCAAAACGGTTGGAGAGCGGCAGTTTGGGGGGGGGGGGGGGCACTGGGGAATATATTTAAACAGGGAGGAGCGAAATGTTTCCCCTCGACTCAGTCACGTTAAACGGAGTCAGACGTTTATTTCCTCCTCAGTCAGGAAAAACAAAATGTAGAGAGATGTTTATTTCCTTTTTTTATTTCACTCTGAAATACTGTAAAAACCTGTTTTGCCCTCTAAACATGTCTGAAAAGTTAAATCAGTCTTTTGTCCGTTTATATTTTAATTAACTATGAATTTGTTGTACATTATTACTTTTAATTCAGTCAACTTTGATGTTTGTGTCAAGCAACTTGCGTATTAAAGTCAGCGCACTTCTGTAGTTATTTTAACCCAAACAATGATCTGTTCCTCAACCTAACTTAGTTCTGTTGTCTAAACCTAACTTAGTTTTGTTGTCTAAACCTAACTTAGTAGTTTCCTGTGAAGACGGAAGTTTTGCAAAGACTGTATTTATGTAACGAGCAGAAATTGACACGTTATGTCATTGTAACGTGATTACGTCCATCAAACTCACTGAAACTCTTATTTGTTGCCTGCAGTTTTAGTTTGTTTTAGATCTGTGCTGACAGGAAGTGGAAAAAACGATATTTTCCATAATTTCACCATAAATGTTCTGGTGATGTATTAGTTCAAAGAACAAAGAGGAAAATTGTAAATGTAAGCTTTTGAGAATTAAAGCGATATTCACTTACAGATATCACATGAACCGCTGAGACGTTCAAGATCAACTACGTTGTTTAATGTTACGTTTTGTAAAGTTTTCCGTTTTAGGAGTTACATGTTGAAGCTATTTCTCCGGTAAAGAAGCCAAAACATTTCATAACAGAAGTGTCTTCATCTTTCATCACAGCCTGAATCTTGTTTGTTTGTTTGTGACTCACAGATTGATCTAATGTCCGCTTCAGCCGCTCAGGTGTTTGTGTGTTGCTGTGTTTGTGTGTTTGTGTGTTTGTGTGTTTGTGTCGTCTGTTCTGCTCCATGAAAGACGTTCCTGCTCCGGTGTCACAGAGATAAACTCCCGTCCTCTCAGAGGACGAGGAGACTCATTTACCGACATGAAGAGATTGATGTGTTTATCAGCGAGGCAGCAGACCTGAGAGCAGTTTAATGTCTCTGTGAAATCAACCCAGCATGCACTGGGGCAGCAGGATCCACGTCGGCTGCGGTGTGAAACAGAGCGACAGTTTGTCACATGTGACGAAGAGTCTACAGTCTCAGCATCATTGTTCGGCGTGTTAGCATGCTAACGTTAGCTAATCATCAGTAAGAAACAGAGTCATGGTGTTTGGTCATAAACCAAAGTATTGAACAAGTATCGGCGCTAAATGAAAAAGTCAGAGGATCAATAAAGTTATTACAGTTCATCCTTAATAATGAACCTCATTTCATCTCAATCCATGCAGACGGACGTTCTGTTACTTTACTGAATGTTTCCTGACTGGAGAAGCTCAGCTGATCATCTCACTCTTTCTTCCTCATCTCCCTCATATTTTCATTCAGACCTGATGGAGCCGTGTTCACACCAAACGTTCGCGCCAAACATTTGCGTCACGCTATGTCGAAAGTGTTCACCCAGATCTCTACGATATTAGTAGAGATATTACGATATTAGTAGAGACCGGACCAAACTATGTGTATAAATGTGTGTGTGTAAACCATAACGTACAAACAATGAAATAGACGCTGCTGTATTTACGCCTAGATGACGTTTTGAGTGTTGTTGGAGCTGCTACAATGTTAGCTTAGCCTAGCACCAATCGATCCAGACTCCATTCAGAAAACAAGTATTTTAAAACGTATTTGCTTGTCGTCTTGTGGAGAGAACTAACAAAACATGAATTCAAACTTTTTACAAATTGGGATGATTATGTATTTCTGCATCCTTTTTTGTCCGTTTATTGCAATTAAATCACAGCAAAATCAGTTTATTTAGTGTCCAGCTGTAGTAAACCAGCTAGACACGGAGCTCCGCCGGATGATGTTATGAACCAGACATGACGGCGTTTAGTTTCCCGGGATATCTGGGACTTCCACAACAAGTACTAAGCAGAAATATTGGTGATAAATGGCTTAGTTGATAACGCCTCCCATGGCCATAAGCCACGCCCCCTCTCCAGCAGGTTCTCCTCAGCTGTTCCTCTGCAGGGTCACAATAAACTGCTCCATGTCTTATAATGAATCTGCTCTAATCCTTCATTTTTGGGGGGGTTGGAAAAAGTCTCTAAAAAAAAAGAAAACTCATCAGAGCCCACAAAGCATTTCAGAGTTTAAACCCTTCAGAAAGTGGCAGAACGAGGCCAAAGCAGACAGACGGCATAATTCAGCTCCAAAATAGAAAAACCCATTAACGGCTAGCTCGCAGATTTGTCTGCGGTGTCCAACTCGGACCGCCTCAGTGACCCCCGACCGAGTCCTCGCTGCTCTAATTGAATCGCTTCATTTCCTCTCCCCCCCCACGCTCTTATTCTTCTTCTTCTCTCTGAATAGCGCTGAGTAGCTGAAAGAGAATCCTCATATCTGCGGTGCTCTGGGATTATGAGCCGGGGTGTAAAGCTGCAGGAGGTGATTGGTTTTTTGGTTGGGTGGGGGAGCTTTCGGGTTAGGGTTTGTGTGAAAAAGAAAACTCCTGGTGGAGGCATGAAGTTTGTCAACTGGTTCCAGTAATGGGGGGTGAACACTGTCAGAATGAGGAGTATCTGCTGTACAAGATTAAGATAGAGCCGAGAGCAGCAGAGGGAGGAGGAGGAGGAGGAAGAGCGACCAGTCCTCCACATGGAAATGAGACTGCATGACATTTTAATGCCACAAATTAAATTTACATTTTAAGGCGTTAAGTGTGGTATCCTATCTCCAGTGTGGTATCGTATGTACACCTCACATTAGTGGAAATCCTGTTTTCCCTCCACGCAGAAGGAAAAAACACGAGTTTACAGAACACAACATTCTCAGTTCAGTAAAACAAAAACTTCCCGGAGACTAAAGACGAGAATGAGCTCTCTGGACACATTTACATTTTGACGGAAACTAAGATGTTGATTAACATTTAAAAAAAATACAATTAAAGAAACGTTTTTCAATTTCCTTAGTTTCTCACATCATTGGTCAGTCCTTCGTCACCTTTTCTCCCACAATAAGAGACGATTCTAACGGTTTGAATTGCAGCGACCTTAATAAAACACAACACACCATCATGATCTCACGGGAAGAAATGTAAATATGACGACACTTTAAAGGAAATCCTGCGTGTCTGACATGCATTTTAAGATTCACGAGCGTCATTTCAGCGTCTTGTAACGTATCATTTAATGCCACGTCGTGAAATATTTATGCAACAAAACTACAGCAACGGTTTAGGGAAAAACTTCACGGTTAGGCTTCAAAAAAATACGTAAGCTCAGTAAAATATGTACGGATATGTCACGGAAAACACGTTACAAACATCACTGTACCTGTATGTAAATAAGTCAACAACACAAAGGACATGGACTCCAGCCTCCTGAGTGAAAGTCCTGTGTTACTTTGGCCCTTTCTCACTTTTTATACTGCAGCATTTGCTCTTCCTCATGTTCTGAGCTGCGCTCGTTCTTCTACACCACTAGCTCTTTAAATGACGATCGGTCTGCATTGCAGTCAGTAGACTTACTAAACGGCGTAGTGATAGCTTGCAAAAATGTCATTTATACGCTATTTGGTGAGTCCAGGCTGAACACACAAGTCATTTTGTGCCAATAGGGGTCTCAATCATAGCAACAAAACGTAGCAGTGAAGCAGCGTGGAATCATGGGAGTTGTTAGGATTCTTCAGTGTTCATCGCTCATCAGGTTTTTACAAACGCTGATTGAAACACTGAACAAAGCAGCTTCAGGACACATCGATGTTCAACTTTAATAGAAGGAACGACTCTTAGTTTGAGTGGTTGAGGTCATGTTTCCCTGCAAGGATAGGAATATGTGTTTGTATGTGTGTGATGTGTTTGTATGTGTGTGTTGGTGCTTCGCCAAAATCCGACAAAACTGTCCCAGAAATGTCAAAAAAACAAACAGTCTCAAAACTTTTCCAAAGCGTTGCCCTGGCCTCTGCTTCGCCTCTGGAGGCTGAGCGGTTTGTGACTGTGAGTCCTTGTGTGTGTGTGTGGTGCGTTCAGGCTCTGTGAATATAAATCCACCGGTATGAGCTCACTGCCTCTGAGAATAAAAAACCCGCTTCCTTTGATTGACAGCCCGGCGTAGAGCTGAATCCTTAATCCCAGCATGCTCTGCTCCCCTCCCCCGCCTCGCCGTCACCACACCGCCGTGCGGCGCTCTGTGTTGGTTTGTGGTGTAAGACGTTTCCCCCCCGATGGGTTTGAGTCCCACCTGATCGTCCACGTCGCTCCGCCTTCAGCTCCAGAAACATCAGAAAGGAAAAAATGAAAAGAGAGACGGGAAGGAAAAATATGTGTTAACTTCCATGAAACTGACAAAAACAATATAACAGAATGAATCCTCAACACGGAGAATGAGACTAAAACAAATGTGATATTTACATTTTAAATTGCTTTTTTTCCCAAAAGAAGAAAAAAAAACAATTACAACTTATGAATTATTAAAACCTATTGTTCTTATTTTCAAAATAACAGAGTTTGTTCTATTCATTTCATGTCATTTAAGTAACTTTATTTTCTAAATACTTTCGATTTTAAAATATTATTTTAATGACCCGTTTTCTTCTGAATGTGTTTATAAATTATAATCAATCTTCATTCATTGAACTGTGTCCGGGAAAGCGGGCTTTTTTTCTAAAGCAGGGGGCGAGGGGGGGACGATTTGAGTCTCGGCGTATCCGTTTTTACGTATCACGAGAGACGGCGCGGTATTGATTCTCACTGGCTAACGATTCTGTCAATCAATTCCACGTCATCCCCGTTCAATTCTTTGGACTCTGACGCGTGAAAGGAGGGTTCATTGACTGAAATCGACCAATGATAGGCTGAGATAGGCCTCCATAGACACAGAGCAACTGAGAGACAGAAACAGGCTCAGAGAGGATTCAGGCTCTGAAAATGATGCCAAACTTCTGTATTTGGATAGATTGAACACTATTAGTGACAAAACAAGTGAAATATATAGTTATATAGTATAGGAAATTACAATGGAACAGCTGGCTGACCTCGCCTGACCTCTCTGTACTAAAACCTCTCTAACTTTGTTCTGCTTCACTTTATCAAAGTCAACATTTGCAGAGAGACTGTTCACATGTTGTGCTATGATTTGGGAGATGTTTAGACTTTCAGCTGCATAATTTCAAAGAAATAACAATAAAAGTGCTTTTTTTTCAGGCGAACCTGAAACTTTTCAATTTGTGCTGTGTGCCATCTTCATTTACTCTTAACCAGTAATATATACACTGATATTTACACATCTGAACAAATCTCACAAGTGTTCCCTTTATTATAACATCAATATTATTCAAATAGACCTCGTAGTTGTAGAAATACACTCTTTTTAGTTTGGGTATGCAGTTTTTGAGCAGAGGCCTAAAAATAGAAAGGTTAAATGTTTGAGTCATATGTTTGAAAAGAACATGTGAAATTAATGTATTTACATGTTAAATATGTTTCGTCTTTATACACATAAAACATATTAGCAATCACAACAATGCATGTTTATAAATACAGTTCCATTATTAGTACCAACACAATTCATATAAATAATGTGGTGACAAAACCGTGCAAAACTTCCGGCCTCTGAAAATGCAGATAGCCAATCAAAGCTCAGGATGACTCCAGGACACGCCCCCTACATGTCAGTCACATTTAAACTCTCTTAGTAATCCGAATAATCAATATTCAATCATTCACTGAGGTGTGAGCCACAGAGAGAGGAAGAGAGTTCAGTTCCAGCAGAAGAAGAAGAAAGAAAAAAATCTCTGGCTCCTCTTCCTCTTCTTCTACTGTCAAAACCTGCAAACTTCACAGCTCCTGTGTGTGTGTGTGTGTGTGTGTGTGTGTGTGGTGCTGAGGATGGGAATACGTGCATATTTTGTGAATGTGTGTGACATTCCTGAGAAGCCAATGAAGTGTTTAGAGGCATCAGGCTGTCAAGGCTTAGACAACACACACTCACACACACACACACACACACACACACACACACACACACACACACACACACACACACACACACAGAGCTAGTCTAGTGTAACAATATGCAGAATGACAGAAAACACATCTGCTGGGAGATAAGCTTGTTTACACCTGGCCTCAGGAGAGTGTGTGTGTGTGTGTGTGTGTGTGACTGTGTGATTTGACATATGGTCATGCAGATGGTGTGTGACTGCAAGGAGACACGGTGTGTTTGTGTGTGTGACTTCTGTCCGTCGGTACATCTGGTGGAGGTTTGCAGGGACCTGAAGAACAAAGCGAGTGTGTGTGTGTGTGTCTGTAGGTCTGTTTTTGTGACGTTGTGAGGACCAACCAACTGTCAGGACACTTTCGAATGTTCCTGTTTTTGTTTGAGGGTTAAAGTTTGACTTAAATTGAGGGTGAGATTTAATCTGAGTAACATATTTGTGATGGTAGACGTTAACTTTCGGGAGGAATTATGTTCCCACAGGTTTATATTTATAGGAACTTTTCATTCAATTTATCTGAAATACCCAAAAATGATCAGTTCCAATGAGACGTGATGAAGAAGAAATACTGATACAGAAAATACACAATCTTACAAAATATTTCTTTTAATCGTATGAATTAAAAAGTCAACTTTTAATTTTATTTTCAATGACATTATGAAGATACTTTAATTCCTGAATACTTTTAAAAATATGATTTTTATGACAAAAACACATCTTTGTTTTATGTTTGTTTTAATTATTTCTGTTATTAACTGTTTCAATTTGTCAAACTGAAAATACTTGTGAAATGAATTTCTTTATTCATACACAGAATGCAGCTCATGTGTTTGTCACGTTAGATATATATATATATATATATATATATATATATATATATATATATATATATATATATAATCTATTAGTAATCTATTAGTCTTTATGTGAGTTTATCACTTGTGAAATGTTGAATTTGATGTCTTCACATTTCACATATGACAAATCTAAAGAAATAAGATAATGTTTTTTGTGAGGGTAATTAAGTTTAACCATTTCATTTATAAAACTCTGCCCATGTTTTATTTCAAAAACAGCAATTTAAACTTCAAAATTGTTTGAAACTCATTCTGTCATGTATTCAAACCATCTTAGACATTTTGGATGACTTCAAAAGGACAATAGTTTTCTGTGCTCGTAATTTCCCTAAATTAAAATATATATGCTAAAGATAATAATATATTTATATAATAAATGATAAAACTTTCACAGACTGTTTTATCGACTGATCGACGGCGGATAAAACAAACTGCACTGCAGCTCTGTTTGATACAAATGTTAATTATCTTTAAATTAATACATTTTCATTATCATTATTAAATATCACTATGGATCCAGATGTTTTATTTACTCATCCATGTTGTTGCTTGGAATTCTGGGTAGTGAAGTAAAAAAAGCAGCATTTAGTGTTTTTGTGCTGCTGAGAAATTAAAGTCAGCTGATGATCTTTTTTTATTGTCCTTAACAAATAATGAGCTCATGACGTTCTCCTCAGAGACCGACTGTGATTGGTTAACAGCGTTCATTCTTCCTCTTGCTTCCTCCTCTCCTTTCCTTTTGTCTTTGTCTCTGTTTTCTTTCTCATATTTCTCTTTCTTCCTTTTCTTCATCCCCCTTTCCTTATTCTTCCTCTCACCTCCCCTTTTCCTTCCCTTGCTGTTCCTGACCATCCTCGTCCTTTGTTGATGTTTCCTTTCCCTTCTTTCCTTCATCTTCTTCTTCACCTCTTCTTCTTTTCCTTCAGGTTCGTCCTTGTTCTCTTTTGCTCCTGCTGCCTTTCTCCTTCCTCTTGTTTCCTTTTTCTCCTTCCTTCCTTTCATGTTCCCTCCTTCACTTCTCTCCCTTCCCTCCTTTTTTCATTCTCTCCTCAATTTCCCCTCTTTCATCTTTTCTTTTCACCCTCCTTTCTTTTCCTCTCCTTACCTCCTACATTTCCTCTCCTAGTCCCTCCTTTCTTGTAACCTTCTCCACATTCCTTTGTTTTCTCTTCCTCCGTCTTTATCTTTCTACATTCGTCTCTATTTCCTCTCTTCCTTCTTTTCCTCCATGTTTATTTCTTTATTTTCTTCCTTTTTTATTCTCTCCTTTCATCTCTATCCTTCCTTCCTTTCCTCCCTACATATCTCCTCACCCGCCCCCTCTCTCTCGTGTCCTTTTGACCTCCTTTCCTTTTCTTATTCCTTCTGTTCCTCCCTCCTGACATTTATCTTTCCACTAACATCCATCCTCTTTCCTTTTTATTCCTCCCCTTCCTTCCGTCTCTCCTTCTACCTTCCCTCCCTAAAATCTGCTGCTCCCAGCATGCACCTCTTCCACAGATGGCTCTCCTCTTGTTCATCCCTCGCTCTGCAGGAGGAGGAGGAGAGGAAATAGACCTCCGTTGGTGAGAAAGAGGAGCAGGTTGAGACCTGCTGTCTGAATTAGCGACCCGCTGAGTTTCCTCATCTGATCGACTCCGAGGTGAAATCTGAAATATCGTTTTTTAATTCTTCACAAAACAGAACAAATTGTGACAAACTGTTAGAAACTGTTTGTCTGTAATGATCTTTTATATTTAAGGTCACAAACCAGTCAGCTCCACCACAGCAGCTGTGATGATATCAGAGACATCTGAGGTTCAGACGCAACTATTTGGTTCGGTTTTGGTTCTTTTTGTTTGTAACTTCAGTTACGGACGTGACTTAATAATAATAATTTGAACTTTAACCTTTGAAAACAGAGTTTACAAAGTGCTTCCACAGATAAAGCAGCAAAAGCGAGACGATAACAACAGAAAGCTCAGTGAGTCGATTAACATAAACTAAGAAAGAATAAAAGAAAATAATTTAGTAAAATCAACAAATAACAGTGAGTGTATTTTCCCGCCACAGCTGCACAGAAGCAAACTGCAGTCCCACTTCCTGTCCTCCCTGAGCTGTAAAGAACACACGGCCTCCACACGTTCCTCTGCGGTCCGACGCGTTAGTGGTCCAGATGGTTGAAGCTGGAGCAGCTTCATCTCTGACTCCGTCCCTCCGTCTGACGGATGACTCTGGATGCTGCTCGCGACAAATCGCTCCACTGAGACTCCAGAAACCTGAATATACAACAACCTCCTCAGCTGCTTCAGAACCCACTCATTATCTCCTTTAATTAATGATCACACACGTCTGTATGTATCAAACTGTAATTCATTCTTTATGTGAATGTGCTGGATTTCAGTGCTAAGTTTCTACCACTTAACTGCTCAAATATGCGAAATACTCGCCTGCAAATGTTGTAAGTCTGGGGCTTTTATTGTGAAGGGTAAGAGCATCCATCCATCATCCGTTCATCTATATTCATCTCTGTGTTTCTGCTCTTTATTTGAACAGGATGTTCTAATCCTTCTGTCTCTCTTTAGTTGTGTCCCCCCCCCCTCTGTTAATAGTCCATATGTTCTCTTCATATGCTGCCAGTGAAGTCTGATGACAACAACGCCAACCTTCCCTTAATGAAAACCTGCTGGAAGTCATCAGAAACACTTTGTTGGAATAGTAAATTTAAAGTAAAGAATTCTTTTTAAAAAGTTATTGAAATCATTATTAAATAATAATGGATTGAAGAAAATGGAAATATCCCAAAAGACCTCTAAAGATGAACACGTTAAATCATATATGTAATGACTACACTACTTCATTTAAGCCCAAATGATGAATCTATATTCTAATGATGAATCTATATATTATAAACTACGTCTCTGTCTCCATGCATCTCTCAGGGTCACATGACTCCCACATCCACCTGCTCACTTGATTAAAACACCAGCTGCTGCTCGTCCGCAGGCTGCTTCACGCTTTTACTCTTCAGTCGCTTGAACCTGAAGGAGGTTCGTTACTTTACCCCAAAGGGAAACTAGTTTACACGCACAGTAGATATACTGTACGTACTGTAGATATACTGAGATGTAGTACAGTAAAGAGTACAATACTTACCTCTGAGATGTAGTAGAAAGTACTGAGTTTTCTGTCTGTTGGTCGTGTTGGACTGTTAGTGAGACGCAGCCTTCAGCGTCCTGATGTTCGGAGGCTCTCTGTCTCTGTCCATCTACTCTCTCCTGTGTTTTCTGTTCTTTCTCCCCTTTGACTCATTTATGAACATCTTGTGATACAGTTTGGATTCTGCTTGATGTTTGACATGATTCATGATTCATGTAATATTCAGCTGGTGAGACGAGATGAGCTTTCAGGTTTTACACACAGTTACAACACCACCAGTTGTGTTCTTCTTCTTCTCTTCTTCTCTTCTTCTTCTCTTCTTCTCTTTTTCTCTTCTCTTCTTCTCTTTTTCTCTTCTCTTATTCTCTTCTTCTTCTTCTTCTCTTCTCTTATTCTTCTTCTTCTCTTCTTCTTCTTCTCTTCTTCTTCTCTTCTTCTCTTTTTCTCTTCTCTTCTTCTCTTTTTCTCTTCTCTTATTCTCTTCTTCTTCTTCTTCTCTTCTCTTATTCTTCTTCTTCTCTTCTCCTTCTCTTCTTCTCTTCTTCTCTTCTTCTCTTCTTCTCTTCTTCTTCTTCTTCTTCTTCTTCTCTTTCTTCTCCTTCTTCTTCTCCTTCTTCTTCTCTTCTTCTTCTCTTCTTCTCTTCTTCTCCACTCTGAGGTTATATTTTTCCTGAACAGGAGTTTGTCAAAGTGATGATGAATCTGGTGTTTTCTGCCTCGATGCCCAAACTCGTCAGTGAAGCTGAAGATCTGCAGGGTCACCGGATCGACACCATGACTCAGCGATTCCTGACTCGGCCGCTGAGTCGTGGAGAGAGAGAGAACCGCTCCACACTGAAAGTTAAAGAAGAGGAACTTAAAGTTAAACAAAATGCATGATGGGAGTTTAAATGTGTCGTGTCTGAGCTCACGGATCCCTGAAGGCTCCAGTTTTATCTCCACATTCTTCATTATTTATGAAGGAAAGCGAGTTCCCAGCAGGCTGATGAATCCCTGAATGTGCAGAACGTGGTTTGTGTTCGTTACCGGAGAGACTTCCTCATGTTGACTGTGAGACTGATCTGCATGGATCCACACAGGAGACGTCCACTAATGTTTAAACACGGAGACACAAAGATGCTTCACATTAAATCCACCAGACTCTGGTCTGTGTCTCACGTCGTCTACTTAAAGGAACAGAGAGCAGCGTTCATCGGGATCTAGTGTTGGAAATGGAATATAATGAGATTTAGTGTGTTGTTTTACTGCATCATGTTTATTTTGCTGGTCCTCTTCATGAAGTCCTCCATGTTTCTACGGAAGCCCAGAAGGGATGCACGAGACCTCAGCCAGTCAAAACTAAATCAAATGAGTGTGAAGCATCAAACCGCTGAGTCACCGAATGAAAGTGATCCAGTTCAGTTTCACCTCGTCCACTGATCTCAGCTGATTGTGAAGGAGTCCTCCACGCCGCTGATTAACAGATTCTAATCAGCCGCCATGTTGGATTCAGGCTGCTGAGGAGGAGGAGGAGGAGAGGAAGAGGAGGAACAGATGGAGGAAAGGTGGGATATTAGTAAAAGAAAGGAGGAGGACAAAAGACTAGAACAGGAAAAGTAGGACACTCAGACGACAGGGATGGAAGAGAAAGATAAAGGAGAGGAGGAGGAGGAGGAAGAGGAGGAAGAGGAGGAGACAAGAAAGAACGGTGTAGATAAGACGATGAAAGGACAAGAAACGAGAGAAACACAAGAAATGAGGAGTAACAGACTGGAGGACGGGTCAACAAAGGAGAAGGAAGGATGGCGAGGAGGTAAAGGAGGTAAAGGAGGTAAAGGAGGATGGAAGAGGAGAGGAGGAAATAATAACATAAGGAGGGAGGAGGAGCTCCTGTTACCTGAGAGACGGTAACCACGGCAGCAGAGCTTTTGACCTCCAATCATCCTCCTCGGACGGTTTCTCATCACGGAGCGATGAAGAAGGAGATCCTGACTTCATCCACACGAGCAGAATGTTAAACTCACGTGAATTATTAATCACGGATTCATTCATCGCTGTTGGCAGTTTGAAAACTCTGCTTTAAATAATGACTGAGATATAATCTGGTTTCAGTTAGAACACGTTAGCGTGATGCATGTCTGTGGACTGAGAGTTCCGGGCAGCCCGGGGTTCAAACCCGGGTCCCTCGAGCCGCAGCATGGCTCCATCGTATTTATGTAAATTATAGTTATATAGTTTGAAACATTCTTAATTAATATTAACCTGATTCAATTTGTTTAGCGTAGATGTTCAGATTGACGTCTGTACGGTAAATATGCTGCAATGCTGAAGCAGCAGGTTAGCTTAGCTTAGCACAAAGACTGGAAGCAGGGAAACAGTTAGCCTGCTCCCAGCGACCAGCATCTCTAAAGCTCACTGACGAACTTACCTTTGATTCATCCGTTCCATCTTCTTCTCCGGCTGCAGTGAAGTCTGCAGCCTGGAGGTGGCGCTAACCGCTAACGGCTAACAGCTAACAGCACTGTAGCGACACGTTGGTGGTTTCAGGTTTACAGAGTTCACACAGAGGATCAGGTCTTCAGCTAAACTCACCTCCTGCTTCTGTCTCTGAGACACACCGAGGTTTGTGCATCACCTCACCTGCAAGGCCTGAAACTGTGTGCGTGCGTGCGTGTGCGTGCGTGCGTGTGTGTGTGTGTGTGTGTGTGATGAGTAGTGGAATCACACTGTGCTGTGTCCAGATGGTTTTGCCTCGTTTTGCCGTTTTGGACCCCTAGCACACACACACACACACACACACACACACTACTCATTACACACACACACACACTACTCATTACACACACACACACACACACACACACACACACACACACACACACACTACTCATTACACACACACACACACTACTCATTACACACACACACACACACACACACACACACACACACACACTACTCATTACACACACACACACACTACTCATTACACACACACACACACACACACACACACACACACACACACACACACACGCCCGTGTTGCTGCAGCTCCTGCAGTGTTTCTCGTGACATCATCATCTTTTATTTTTCTGTGGATGAAGACCATGAGAGGTGGTTGAGAGCTCCACAGGAAGCCAGTAAGAGGACCTTGAGTCATCTCTGCACATCTTTTATATTCACATTTCATTGTACGTGTTTCTTGACTGCTTGAAGAGCTTTTCATTTGAATCATGACTCAATGCTTTCTGATTGGTTTATCTGTACCCGGAGGGGGCGTGGCCTAACGCTGTGAGACCGATGGGACGTAAACAAAGCAAACATCATCAGTGAAGACACTAAACGTCTTCACGCTGAGAGACACGAGACGTTTCTCCTTCTTAACGAGCTCATTAGTTCGTTCGCGGCTAATTACTTTGTAACGAGCGGATAGTTTTGTCCTGCTGAGTCGGCGTTTTACGCAGCGGTGTTGTTCCGTACCCGATGTTCTTCAACTCTTCTTCTGTGGTTTATTCTCTGTTTTCAGGTCTTTCCTCCAGATAAAATCTAATATTAATATTAATCTATTTCAAATGAAGCGATCCGTCCCTTTAAACATCAATTATATTATTAGAATAATATTATTATAAATAAAGATTCATATTTGTAAATCCATCATTTTAATCCCTGACAGTGTGGAGATCGATCGGGGTCTTCATGTTTTCTTTAAAATATTTTTTAATAATTTACTGTAAACATTAAAGCAGAGAATGAAATCTAAACGTGTCTCACGAGCATCAAGTGTGCCGGAGAGTTTGATTGATTATCATCTGTGAAGACCCGCCTTCCTCTGCCTCTGATTGGCTCTGATTGGCTCTGATTGGCTCTGATTGGCTCTGATTGGCTCTGATTGGCTCTGATTGGCTCTGATTGGCTCTGATTGGTTGTTAATGATTGCTGACGTGACGTTTTCATGAAGACTCATAAATATTTACAATTTCCCGATTATGGCAGAAAAATGTTTAAAACAATGTTGCTTTACATTCAATCTGTCAGAGATTTATATTTAAACTTGATGTCAAGCGTGTTGATATGAAACTGCTGTATAGTGATCAACATTTTATTTTGACGGGGAAAGTTTTTCTTGTTTCCTCTACAGCTGTGTGTGTGTGTGTGTGTGTGTGTGTGTGTGTGTGTGTTTCCTGCTGTCATTGAATAACAACAAAGTTTAAAGTTTGTTTGACTTGAATTCAAAGTAACTTCAGGAAGTTAAGAGAACTGTAACACACACACACACACACACACTAACACACGTGCACACACACACACTAACACACACTGCGTGGTCTGACTCAGTGACAGCTGCTCGGCTGCAGCTGAATTCAACAATACACTGCTGAATTATTGAGAGTGTGTTAAGGTGGAAAACATCAGGCCTCGCCAGGATACACACACACACACACACACACACACACTCACACACACACACACACTCACACACACACACACACACACACACACACACACACACACACACACACACACACACACACACACACACACAGGAGGTCTTTTATGAACGTGACAGGTTAATCTTTTAAGTAATTAAAGGAGCACACGCGAACAGAACGAGTCACTTTATTACTGTCATGGAGCAGCTTTGTGTTCAGCAACATGAACTACAAAGTGACCTCAGAGCTGCAGTGATGATGTATTTCTGTAGTCCAACAGAAAGTCAACGTTAGGTTCAATGGATTCTACCAGAATGAATAAAACTGGTGTTCGTGACGTAAACGTTTACTCAAAATCAATTTCTGCTCGTTACATGAATACAGTCTTTTCAAAATAAACTTCTGTCTTCGAGGAAACTCAAATAAATCAACGTTGACTTCTCGTTTTTCATGGGGAACGAACATGCGAACCATATATTTCGTCGGTATACCAACGACCTGCACGATGGTGAGATTATCGGAGAGACTCCTGTGTTTCCATGTTGACCGACATTAAAGCTGCAGCGTGTCGGGTTTGGCGTCCTCTAGTGGCGAGGCAGCAGATTGCAACCAGTCGAAACTTCTCTAAAAGAACTACGGCGGCCGACACAAAAAACATGGAAGCATGAAAACGTGTGGAGAATAGCAGAGCCTTGTTTTCAGGCGATTAAACTAAAGAAAATATTCTTATCAATATTATATTCAATTTCTGCCATTAGATCCCCAAAATGATTCACAGTGTTCCTTTAAAGAGAAAAAATGTAACGTTTATAGACTTTAATGTCTGTGAATAGTCGACATCTACTCACATTCATTATTTCTTAACAGCCTCACAATAGTGGATTTATTCCCGAGTCTCATTTCACAAACGTTGCATTGTTCCATATTTTGTAGCACAGATCAGTCGTTCGTCGATAACAAGCTGCAGCCGCTTCTTCTCAAGCGTCTGCTGTGATGTGAAATGTAGGACGATTGAATTATTCATTCAGTCTGAAGAATAAATAGGAAAACAACAGCAGCTTCATGACGATAAGGAGGTTTGTGTCTGCAGGAATCTTTAAAAAGCAGTTTTTAAAACCACATGATGTGATTCAAACTGAAGCAACACAGACGCTGAGCAGCAGAGGTGGGTTTATATTTTTCCCAGGATGCAACAGAATGCTATTTGTGTTCCAGGACGAGCGGCGCACCGCTCACCGGCAAACGATCGCTGACGCGGTGAATCACACATGAGTCACTTTTCATTGTGTCTCGGTGGAGAAGAGTCAGAACCGCAGAGACGAGTCTGGTTCTGACTCACAGCTGGAGTCTTCTTCTCTTCTGCAGCAGCAGGAAGTCACTTCTGTGAAAGTTTCCCAAATGAAACAAATGAATACAATGAAGCGGAAGAGACGGACGAACGGACAAAATCAATGAAGAGAACACGGTTTTAGAGCACAATGTGGGAACATTGAAACGCTTCATTATATGCTGAATATTAAATAGCAGTTTACAACAATGTGTTTCGTAGCACTTCTTTATTGTTAAACTGACACCTCAACTCCTTTTAGGACAGTTCAGGTCAGTTTAGTGTTCACACTTCAACAGACACTTGAAATAAACAAATTCTGTCATTTCAACTTACACTTACACTCCTTTCAGTAACTCTTTCAACGTAGATTTCAAATCCTTTCAGCTATTAAACCAAAGCTCATTTCAGTGCAAATCAACTGTAAATCCATCTCAAGGAATTGTTATTTTTCAGCCATATTTTTAACCCTCAACACTTCCACTCCTTTCAGAGCTTAGCCATCAACTCCGATGCTTCCGTTCCATTCAGCTATTGCCCTGAAACTGAAACTCCTTTCATTCCTTATATTTGAATATTTGCTTCAAATCCTTTATGCTGTTACACTTCCACTGACACTTCAACTCCTTTCAGTACAAATCAACTGCAAATCTAGATCAAAGTATAGTTATTTCTCAGCCGTATTTATAGACTTTAACAAACACTTCAACTCCTTTTCAGTAATAATAATTAAAATGAGCATCTTTTCAGTGCTCGACCCCTTCACTGACACTTCAACTCCTTTCAGTTATGTGGTAAAATAACAAGTATACCGGGAGAGAAAGACCAATAATGGTTAGTGTGAGTTTTTTGATGAGTCAAACAAACATAGGACTTTCACCCAGGAGACCTCTTTGTGTCAAAGTAAACGTTTAGTTAACGTTTGTTACGTAACGTATGAAAGTCCGCTACGGGGGGTCGTTATGTTTTGTCCTCATGTTATTATTTGAACTCAAAACATGATGTTCTTGTTAAAATCTAAACAATAGTTTCACATTCAACGTATCCTGAAGGTTTTGCAGACTGAGTTGATTGAAAAAACACTTTCAGCAGCACTTCATCTCATAAAGATTCTGTACAAATAGTTATTATTCTTTGAACACTTCACATCTTTTAAGCTACTTAACTGTCACTCTAGTTTAAGAACAGGACAGTTTGATTTTAAATTATTTTTTTAAATATTTGAGCTTTGGATCACTAGAAATCTAATGTGCAGTTTTGGATGTAAAACTTTTCTTACGTTTTCAAAAATGTTAAATGTTTTAAAAATAGCCGTACGCTGAGATTTGACTTGTCTTTAAGATATCAGACATGTGACGCCTGTAAAGACATTTGAACAGGATTTTAAATGTTTTTCACGTTTGTGTTCGTGTGAACTCAAAGAACAGACGGACTGAAGGAAATCTGATCGTGTAGTTCTGGATGTGAAGGTTTTGCTGTTGGACATCTGCTGAACAGATGATTCAGGATGATGACGGGTGGATCTTGGCGTATCAGTTCAGCCTTACCGCTCTTCAGTTAGTCGTTGCAGTGAGGCCTGACTGCAGAAACCTTCACTTTTTATCTGACCAGCATATGTCTCTCCTCTACTGGGAAACGCCCGGGATTCATTTCTGCCCAAATGTTACACCAGAGGAACCCATCGGCCGGTCAGCTGCTTTTAAAATATACGACGACCAGCTGCTGTTTTCCAAGAAGGAATCTCTGATTGAAAAAGAAAAGTTCTCTGAAGGAGTTTGAACTTTTTTGGTTGCAGCAGATGAGACCGTTCAGCTGTCAGGAGGAGGTGAAGTGTGATAAAATGATAAAAAACACTTCAACTTTGATGCAGTGAAGTGACAACACAAAGGCGCAGAGACACAGGGGAGTCGTGTTAACCGGAATGCCAATTAGCAGCATGTGTCTCCATGAGAAGAGGTGTGACGATCACAGCTTTGATTTGAGCTTTCAGAGCTCAAACAAAGGTCAAACAACTGATGACTGGAGAGCAGGAACATCAGGGACAGTCCTGCTGCTTCTCATGTGGAAACGTTTGGACATTGAGGACGTCTTTCTGTGAAAGTGTCTTCAAACCAGATCAAACCTTGAGTCAACGTGCTCTCGTAGGAATGATGTGTATGATGGTGTTTTCCCAGTAAGATTTTG
Organism: Pholis gunnellus; assembly: GCF_910591455.1. NCBI lineage: Eukaryota > Metazoa > Chordata > Actinopteri > Perciformes > Pholidae > Pholis > Pholis gunnellus. Next base: position 21,753,445 of record NC_136543.1, on the reverse strand, counting down.
TATAAAAAAGCTTTGCATTGGTGTCACACAAAATTCAGTTTTTAGGAGCCAGAGGTGTCACATTGCAATGAATTTATTGATACCAAACATGTCACGCTAGCTTACATGCATTCTCTCTAGTGTCCACCAGGGGGCGACTCCTCTGGTTGTATAGAAGTCTATGAGAAAATGACTCTACTTCTCTCTTGATTTATTACCTCAGTAAACATTGTAAACATGAGTTTATGGTCTCAATCTCTAGTTTCAAGTCTTCTTCAATACAGCATGATGTTCATTTAGTGAATGATGGTCCATTTAGAGTCAAACAGACCATAAAGCAGGGGATGCTTTAGGGGCGGGGCTACACAGTGATTGACAGGTCTCTACCACCAAGTTAATTGGAACATTTTGGTCCTAAAAATGTCTTATTCAGCGTTTGGTTGCCCTTAGCTCCGCCCTCTAGTTTCACTTTGTGTTGCAAAAAAACTAAACGGTGACGGACAAAAACAAAGATGACGACGGACGAAATGTCAAATTTGAGGATTCAAAACTGTACTAAACCTGAGTGAGGTCACGGTGACACACTTCCTTCTTATCAACAGTCTGTGGTTTCATATCAGACTTCTTCATGTTTGCATAAACGCACAATGCTGCGTGGTAACGATCATACAATGTTTAAGTCAGATTTAGAAACAGGATCCTGGTTTGTGTTTGAATAATAATTTAACAGTAACAATGTATCCTATTTATCTGTGGTTTGATAAAGCGCAGTGTAAATATTTAAGACCTCAGAGAGTTCAGCCTCTCAAACCAGTTTATTACTTATAATTCATTCTTAGAACTCTGGATCTCAAACTAACTGTGTCAGTTGAAGTCAGACAGCTGACTCAGCGCTCAGCTCTGGTTTCCAGGTTGATTGTTTGAAATATGAATCCTTCCTGTTGAAACGGCTCCGGACACGGAATGAAATATGACTTTGTTTCCTGGCAGCTGACAAATGAATACGGAGTGTGTGTTTGTATTATTCATCACACAGATTAATAATTAACTTGTTTACTTCACACTTCGGCCTCTCCGGACCAATCACAACCAGAGACAGATGAACACCAGCAGTTTAGAGAAAACTCACAGTATATATACACACGTATATATATATATATATATATATATATATATATACACATGTATATATATATACACGTATATATATATATATATACATATTTAAACATGCGTGAATAAAGATCATCCGATCTCGTTCAGACCGGATCCACTCCCTCTGTTCTTACCTTTCACAATAAAAGCCTGAGACGTATCATATTTGGCGTTTCTCTGTCGTTTATCCGTCATGTTGCCGATGTGTAAAAAGCCTCTAAAGGCTCCAAACACAATAAATGAATAAATGACTTCTGAAAACACATTTCTATTGGCTGTTGTGATCATAACGTTTGTCTTTTAACCCTGATGTCACTTTATGTGTTATAAGCGTCTGTTTGGTTGTTTTATAACCTGATAAAACTTTACTTTAAGCATTGACTTTAATACAACATGTCATCATGATATGAGCAGATAAAAGTCATTAAACTTCACTATACTATCAAAAGATACTTTCAAACACATTGTATCTGCTTAGTACACTGATTACGTGTTTATATTCTAATAAATGCTAAATAGTTTGTTAAAACACTGATAATGTTTCTTTTCAGGAGAGATATTCAAATAAACGTTGTTTTTATTAGAACACGTAGAGTTTGTTATAAATAGAGTTTATATGTGTAGCTGGAGATCTGCTGAATGTACTCAGTTCTCCTGTAATACTCAGTGCAGAAATACACCTTGTGTTGTTTTATCAAACGGCTTCAAGCAACAGGGTCAGACACACACACACACACACACACACACACACACACACACACACACACACACACACAGAGTGCAGCTGAGAGGGTGAGAGTTATTTTTAGTGGAATAACAGCGGAGCGAGGCGAGCCGTCGTCTTTCTTTTACATTTAAAATGTGAGCAGCAGCAGAGTGAGGAGCAACAATCCGACGCTATGAAACGGTGAGATTTCCATCTGCCGGGTTCCGCTTCATGTCGGCTGTCAGTTTGAAGAGGATGGATGAGGACAGAATGGAGACGTCTCTGAGACGTCTGAGTGTCCTCATCAGCTCTGAAACAACACATCTGAGCTGCAGACTGACTCACTGTGGGAACCCGACTCAGCTCTTATCCGCAGCAGTGTTTTCATCCACTGCAACAAGTAGAAGATTCACATTCCAGGTTCTGCAGCTTTTAGTTACAGCTCAACCCGACGAACCCTCCAACACACACCAACACGTCTCACGGGCTGCTGTCGTCCAGCATTCGTAGCTTTACCTGTAAAAATGATGCGCTGTGATTGGTAGCAGTCCCAAGAAATAATGAAGCGAAATAATAAAGACGAGAGAAGCACACACGGGTGGATGAGTCCAACAAACAGAGTTTCTTCCAGGAGAACGATGTTCGTTCCTCGTGTGAAACGAGAAGTCGGCGTCTTTTCTTAAACCTGAAGAGGTTTTGGTCGACTAAACATAACTGAGTGGTTTCCTGTGAAGACGAAAGTTTATTTTGAAAAGACTGTATTCATGAAACGAGCAGACGTCAACCTCCGGTTGTGAAAAGTTCTTCAGTTCTTCACGTGTTAAAGCTGCATTCTCTCTAGTGTCCACCAGGGGGCGACTCCTCTGGTTGTATAGAAGTCTATGAGAAAATGACTCTACTTCTCTCTTGATTTATTACCTCAGTAAACATTGTAAACATGAGTTTATGGTCTCAATCTCTAGTTTCAAGTCTTCTTCAATACAGCATGATGTTCATTTAGTAAATGATGGTCCATTTAGAGTCACACAGACCATAAAGCAGGGGATGCTTTAGGGGCGGGGCTACACGGTGATTGACAGGTCTCTACGTCACTCCTCCTCAGTCCACATATGGTCACTTCCTGTTCACTGGTTACAAAAGAAACAACAACATGGAGACGACAAAATCTGCAAAATCGAGGCTTCTTAACTCTACAAACCAACAACACGTGTTGCTGGACTTTCATAGGAAAACGCAGTAAATATATATATATATATATATATGAGGAGACGTTATATAAAGTACACACATATACATATATATATATATATATATATATGTATATATATATATATATATACACTGTAAAATCAAATTAGTTAACCATACTTGCATGCAAACCGATTGCCTTAAAAGTAAAGGTACTTTCATGCAAGTATAGTTGAACAGGTATTGTGTGTTTTTATAGTGTAGTACACTTACACTTGAGTTTAAGTAACTAAAAAACGTGTGAAGACTTGAAACTCTACTTAAGAAGTACTCTTGACTTACTACAGCCAACTCACAATCACTATTTCAAACAACTAAAGTGAAACATACGTTTTGTTTCTTCTTTTATCTCGTATTATGATCACTGAAACAGAAGGAGGAGACGCTCCCCCCCCCCCCCCCCCCCCCCCCTCCTCTCCATGCTCTCAGGTGGTCCTGGTCCATGATCAGTGGGAGGCCCCTCCCCTCATATTTAAGGGAGGCTGGAGGAGGAGGAGCTCTGTTCCAGACAAAGCAGGAGGTCTGGTGGTCCAGGTTTAAAGGCTTGAATCCACTGGTTCCTACAGACCCAGACCTCCATGGACCCAGACCTCCTACAGACCCAGACCTCCTACGGACCCAGACCTCCATGGACCTCCTCCTTCATGTTCTCCAGACTCCCGTAGTTAAGTTCCCTTTATGGCTTTATTCAGAAACACAACTTCTCTCTTTGTGTTTGCCGTCTTCTCTACATGTAGCCGGTCACGTGCTGCAGCCACATGTGTGTGTGTGTGTGACCACAGCTTTGGAAAAAGACACACACACACACACACACACACACACACACACACACACACACACACACACACACACACACACACACACACACACAAAGCATTTCAGTCCTGAACTATCTTGTCCTGAGTGTGTCGGAGTGAAATCGATACTGTAATGGAATCTGTGGTGTGAATGAATCCTCGTTCAGAGCTTTTCTCACATGAACCTCCAAATGTCAACAGTTTCTTCAGATTGTTCAGTTTTCCGTTCTTTAAGGTCCGAGCGTCTTAATTTGGTATTTTGGACGGATTTTATTCATCCACTTTTGAGTCTTCAACATTTTTTGAATTTTGCGCAAAAATAGCTGCAACTGATGAGAAACAACAGAGAACACACACACATCCACCGTCATGTTTAAGACTCTGAGACACAATTCATGTTAGTGAATGAATTCATTATTTGTTCTGATTTACTACTTGACACACATGCTGAGCTGCAGCTCAAGTTCATCTTCAGGTTTTTCAGCCTTCATATGATGAGCATCCCTTCAATGTCTGATGTTGACCTGTTGACCTGTTGACCTGTTGACCTGTTGACCTGTTGACCTGTTGACCTGTTGACCCACTAAACATCCTTCGACATTATGAAAGACAAGAACTCGTCTCCTGTGAGTCATCAGGTCTCTGAGTAAACAATAAAAGGGCTGAATCATAAATCGCAGCAGATTCTAATCAACTATCTGACCCTTTAATTTCCTAAAACCAATGAAAGCATCATTAAAGAGGTGAACAGAGCGCGGTTAATGAGGAAGGTAGTTTCAGTGTTTTTACTGTCGGTCTGCAGCAGAACAAACAGCTCAGTAATTAGATTTCTGTTTGTGTTCAGAGCGCTGAGGAGAAACGCTCCTTCTCCTTCCTACTGTGCTTCCGTCTGTTTCTGTTTTCTAAATCAGTGTCCATCAATCAGACAGCTAAGCCCCGCCCCCCCGCCGCTACGCCCGCACTGTCACTCACCGTTCAGCTACGACTCGTTCAATGAGATCGTTTTAATGCAGAAACTCATTCTAAAGATTTTCCTTCTCATGAAAGAAGCTTTGTTGTTTTCTCTGCTCTTCTGTTCTCATACAAACATAAAACGCCCAAAAGATCATTAAAAAGAGACAATAATCGTGATTACAGTCTGTGAAACAAATAAATTACAAAATATCTCCACAAGAAGACAAAGAATGGTAATAAATGAGGCTCAAGGAAGCACCACCACCCCCATGAGTCTGGCTCTGTAATGAGACACCGCTGACGTCCTGACCTGCTGCACTTCTTCTCTCAGATATCGATCAGACCGTCTGAGACCAAACGCACAAATAGCGTCTATAAATGTCACTCTGTTTGAGGAGGAGGAGGCTAAAGGGAAGCCCTGTGCGATCGACCCGACACCTGAGCGTCCCGGCGGGGGTTAAAGGGAGAGTCGCGCTGAATGCAGCCGCTGAGTAACTCAAGACAAGCGTCCGGCGTGACCTCCAGGAAGCATGAAGGACGCTCTCGATGTTCACGAGCTTCACACGTAAACGTTTAGTGCGTTCAAACCGGCGTTCAGTTGATCGTAAAACTCACATAAGAGAAGAATCAAAGAGCAACTTTTCCTCAGAGGCCTTTACAATCTGAACACATCGTCCGTCCTTTGAACCTCCAATCAAACAGGAGAAAGTCCACAAAACACCTTTAAGGGTTCATGATGAACAGAGGATCCATATCCACAGCTGAGCCAGCCCTAACTATAGACCTGAACCAGTCCTAACTATGAACCTGAACCAGTCCTAACTATAAACCTGAACCAGTCCTAACTATAGACCTGAACCAGTCCTAACTATAGACCTGAACCAGTCCTAACTATAAACCTGAACCAGTCCTAACTATAGACCTGAACCAGCCCTAACTATAGACCTGAACCAGCCCTAACTATAGACCTGAACCAGCCCTAACTATAGACCTGAACCAGTCCTAACTATAGACCTGAGCCAGTCCTAACTATAGACCTGAACCAGTCCTAACTATAGACCTGAACCAGTCCTAACTATAAACCTGAACCAGTCCTAACTATAGACCTGAACCAGTCCTAACTATAAACCTGAACCAGTCCTAACTATAGACCTGAACCAGCCCTAACTATAGACCTGAACCAGCCCTAACTATAGACCTGAACCAGCCCTAACTATAGACCTGAACCAGCCCTAACTATAGACCTGAACCAGCCCTAACTATAGACCTGAACCAGTCCTAACTATAGACCTGAGCCAGTCCTAACTATAGACCTGAACCAGTCCTAACTATAGACCTGAACCAGTCCTAACTATAGACCTGAACCAGTCCTAACTATAAACCTGAACCAGTCCTAACTATAGACCTGAACCAGCCCTAACTATAGACCTGAACCAGCCCTAACTATAGACCTGAACCAGCCCTAACTATAGACCTGAACCAGTCCTAACTATAGACCTGAGCCAGTCCTAACTATAGACCTGAACCAGTCCTAACTATAGACCTGAACCAGTCCTAACTATAAACCTGAACCAGTCCTAACTATAGACCTGAACCAGTCCTAACTATAAACCTGAACCAGTCCTAACTATAGACCTGAACCAGCCCTAACTATAGACCTGAACCAGCCCTAACTATAGACCTGAACCAGTCCTAACTATAGACCTGAACCAGTCCTAACTATAGACCTGAACCAGCCCTAACTATAGACCTGAACCAGCCCTAACTATAGACCTGAACCAGCCCTAACTATAGACCTGAGCCAGTCCTAACTATAGACCTGAACCAGCCCTAACTATAGACCTGAGCCAGTCCTAACTATAGACCTGAACCAGTCCTAACTATAAACCTGAACCAGCCCTAACTATAGACCTGAGCCAGTCCTAACTATAGACCTGAGCCAGTCCTAACTATAGACCTGAACCAGTCCTAACTATAAACATGAACCAGCCCTAACTATAGACCTGAACCAGTCCTAACTATAGACCTGAGCCAGTCCTAACTATAGACCTGAAACAGTCCTAACTATAAACCTGAACCAGCCCTAACTATAAACCTGAACCAGTCCTAACTATAGACCTGAACCAGCCCTAACTATAAACCTGAACCAGCCCTAACTATAGACCTGAACCAGTCCTAACTATAGACCTGAGCCAGTCCTAACTATAGACCTGAAACAGTCCTAACTATAAACCTGAACCAGCCCTAACTATAAACCTGAACCAGTCCTAACTATAGACCTGAACCAGCCCTAACTATAAACCTGAACCAGCCCTAACTATAGACCTGAACCAGTCCTAACTATAGACCTGAACCAGCCCTAACTATAGACCTGAACCAGTCCTAACTATAGACCTGAGCCAGTCCTAACTATAGACCTGAACCAGTCCTAACTATAGACCTGAACCAGCCCTAACTATAGACCTGAACCAGTCCTAACTATAGACCTGAGCCAGTCCTAACTATAGACCTGAACCAGTCCTAACTATAAACCTGAACCAGCCCTAACTATAAACCTGAACCAGTCCTAACTATAGACCTGAACCAGCCCTAACTATAAACCTGAACCAGCCCTAACTATAGACCTGAACCAGTCCTAACTATAGACCTGAACCAGCCCTAACTATAGACCTGAACCAGTCCTAACTATAGACCTGAGCCAGCCCTAACTATAAACCTGAACCAGCCCTAACTATAGACCTGAACCAGTCCTAACTATAGACCTGAACCAGCCCTAACTATAGACCTGAACCAGTCCTAACTATAGACCTGAGCCAGTCCTAACTATAGACCTGAACCAGTCCTAACTATAAACCTGAACCAGCCCTAACTATAAACCTGAACCAGTCCTAACTATAGACCTGAACCAGCCCTAACTATAAACCTGAACCAGCCCTAACTATAGACCTGAACCAGTCCTAACTATAGACCTGAACCAGTCCTAACTATAAACCTGAACCAGTCCTAACTATAGACCTGAGCCAGCCCTAACTATAAACCTGAACCAGCCCTAACTATAGACCTGAACCAGTCCTAACTATAGACCTGAACCAGCCCTAACTATAAACCTGAACCAGTCCTAACTAAAGACCTGAGCCAGCCCTAACTATAAACCTGAACCAGCCCTAACTATAGACCTGAGCCAGCCCTAACTATAAACCTGAACCAGCCCTAACTATAGACCTGAACCAGTCCTAACTATAAACCTGAACCAGCCCTAACTATAAACCTGAACCAGTCCTAACTATAGACCTGAGCCAGCCCTAACTATAAACCTGAACCAGCCCTAACTATAGACCTGAACCAGTCCTAACTATAAACCTGAACCAGCCCTAACTATAAACCTGAACCAGCCCTAACTATAGACCTGAACCAGTCCTAACTATAAACCTGAACCAGCCCTAACTATAAACCTGAACCAGTCCTAACTATAGACCTGAGCCAGCCCTAACTATAAACCTGAACCAGTCCTAACTATAGACCTGAACCAGCCCTAACTATAGACCTGAACCAGTCCTAACTATGAACCTGAGCCAGTCCTAACTATAAACCTGAACCAGCCCTAACTATAGACCTGAACCAGCCCTAACTATAGACCTGAACCAGTCCTAACTATGAACCTGAGCCAGTCCTAACTATAAACCTGAACCAGTCCTAACTATAAACCTGAACCAGCCCTAACTATAGACCTGAACCAGCCCTAACTATAGACCTGAACCAGTCCTAACTATGAACCTGAGCCAGTCCTAACTATAAACCTGAACCAGCCCTAACTATAGACCTGAACCAGCCCTAACTATAAACCTGAGCCAGCCCTAACTATAAACCTGAGCCAGCCCTAACTATAAACCTGAGCCAGTCCTAACTATAGACCTGAGCCAGCCCTAACTATAAACCTGAACCAGTCCTAACTATAGACCTGAACCAGTCCTAACTATAAACCTGAGCCAGCCCTAACTATGAACCTGAACCAGTCCTAACTATAGACCTGAGCCAGTCCTAACTATGAACCTGAACCAGTCCTAACTATAGACCTGAGCCAGTCCTAACTATGAACCTGAACCAGTCCTAACTATAAACCTGATCCAGCCCTAACTATAGACCTGAACCAGTCCTAACTATAAACCTGATCCAGCCCTAACTATAGACCTGAACCAGTCCTAACTATAAACCTGAACCAGCCCTAACTATAAACCTGAACCAGTCCTAACTATAGACCTGAGCCAGCCCTAACTATAAACCTGAACCAGTCCTAACTATAGACCTGAGCCAGCCCTAACTATAGACCTGAACCAGCCCTAACTATAGACCTGAACCAGCCCTAACTATAGACCTGAACCAGTCCTAACTATAAACCTGAACCAGCCCTAACTATAAACCTGAACCAGCCCTAACTATAGACCTGAACCAGCCCTAACTATAGACCTGAACCAGCCCTAACTATAGACCTGAACCAGCCCTAACTATAGACCTGAACCAGCCCTAACTATAGACCTGAACCTGGCTCATCAGTTCAACCCGAAGGTGTTGGATGGGGTTCTGGTCAGGACTCGGTGGAGACCAGTCAAGTGGACTCTACCACCAACATGAAATATCTGGATTCCAGCTGGTGAACCGGTTTATTCAAACATAGAACGTCTGGATGTTTGTTTGTTTGACAGTCTGACAGCTGCTCACACAGAGAATAAAAATCTGCTCTTTTGTTTGAATTATTTTTAAAGGAATGCGTCGCTCGTCTCGTGTTACCTTGAATTCTTGAAGAGCACAAAAAACATTAAAAAGTCTTTATGAATTGAAGTAATTGGAGGTAAAACTATATTAAAAATGTACAGACTGATAATTTATGCTCATTACATCACAAACACATTCATCTGAGTGACAGCACGTTGTTTGCAGCTTTAACATTTTCCTTCTTTAGAACAAAAACACCCAAAACAGGAAAAACAGATGCAGAGCAAAACCATAAAGGGACGGATGATGAAGGGCTGTAAAGATGTAAAGACATAAAGAGGGAGAAGAGAAAGAGAAGGAAGGATGAAGGGAAGCATCACGGATGAAATGGAGGAGAGAAGATGAACTGGTTTTACAGCCGGCTGTAAAACTCTCCATTAACTCGCCCTTTGAGCCGCGAGATGTTCAGAGGAGGGGAGGAGGGGGAGGAGGGGGGAGGAGGGGGAGGAGGGGGAGGAGGGGGAGGAGGGATTCAATATTTATTTTTTAACGTCTGTTTTAATGCTGTGAATCAACAGACGTCCATTATTTTAACAATGAATTCATGCACTGATAAATAAAACTTTATTGTGTCGTCATTCATCCGTTTAGCCTGTTACCCAGAATGCACTGGGGGGAAGCGGCACATCTCTTGGAGAAGTCGCTCGAGGTTTCATTTCACTTCCTCCACAACTTCAGCTCCCATGAGCCTCAGCGTTTGATCAGGTGATCCTGGAGGAGGAAGAGGAGGAGGAAGAGGAGGAGGAAGAGGAGGAATACTGTAAATATACAAACAATCCTTTATTTGCAGATTTGATTCTTTAGTTAATTATTGATACGTAAAGATACTGTAAGAGACATTCTGTTGCCATCTTGTTTCCCTAATTGCCCGTGAGATCACGTGAGATGTCTTCTTTATAATATATGCTTCCTGTAAATGACTAATAATAACCCTTTAACATAGTAGCTGTAGAATACTGACAGCATAACCACCGTTTAATATGCAGAATAAATATTCGTATACGTTTTGTGGTGAATCCTTTTTTTATTTTTTATGAAGCTCAGCAGATCATTTGTGGGCGGAGTCATGTTTTTATGGAGGTGACATCCAGCCGTGAATAACGATGAGTCATGAAAAGTTATTAGAAATTACATTTCAGGATAGTAACCTCAGAATGAGGAATGTTTCCCTGATCAACGTGCTCATGCTGTCGTATTTTATGGAATATTCGTAATCGTCCTTCACCAACAAAGCTGACTTTGCTCCGTCTCTTTCCCTCCTGAGGTCCGACTCCGCTCTTCCATCTTTCATGTCCTCCATAATATCTCTTCTTCATCTGTCTTTTATAGATTTGATGGAGGTTGAAAAGGCAGAGCTCCGTTTTTTCAATCGGCTCCGGTTGACTTTGAGGAGATCTTTAGCCTTTTGAAGAAGAAGGAGAGAGAAAGGAAAGAGCGAAGGAGGAGAAGAGTCCGACTGAGAAGTCAAAATGAATTCATTTACACTTAACAAAACAATATTACACAAAATAAAAGCACGCTTCAGATTTAAACCAACGTGAGCTTCTTATGGATCAAATCAAAACCAAACTACCGATGAAGACTGTGGGATCGAGCTGAAAGCTCTGGAAAAGCTCGTCAGCTGAAGGTTCCTCTGCTCCACCGACCGGCAGTGAGTCCACACGGACGCAAGCGACGCAGGATTGAATACAGGAAGTAAACTCCTCGTGCTTGTTCAACGCCGTCTCCGACAAAACGACATAAAGTCACGAGGAGGAACGTGTTTTCCTCCCTGATTTTAAAGAACGTTGTGAATTCTAACTGACTTTGGTTACGTTTAGTACAATTCAAGACGGTGACAAATAAAACCAAGATGATGACGAGCAAAAAAACACCACAACGACGGACGTAATCCAAGATGGCAACGGCCCAAATGCTGAACTCAAGGCTTCAAAACTTCAGCCCACAAAGCAATGAGTGACGTCATGACGACTACGTCCACGTTTGTGCCGGTTCCCCGTCTGGGTCACGTGTTTGGTCCTTTAAGCCAGCAGGTACCAGAGTCAGGGATCACCCTGAGAGGAGGCTCCGGGGCCCGCGGAGCGACGGGGACGGCTCGTCCACCACGACCACCATTTAGAGTTCGACGTCTTGTTTATGTCTAAATAAACTCTTTGCTTCGTGGTCGACTGTCTGCGTCTCCCTGATCAGGTCATGTCTGTGGTTTACAGTGAGACTGAGGATGAGCTTCATCGTTCTGCACAGTGGACCACAGATATCAGAGGGAAGGAATATGTCCTCACAAACATAGAAGAACACAAACTCTGCTAACAAGATGTTTTTTGTGTTTGTGCTTTTTTCTTTCATACACCATAACCCAGTTTCTGACACACACACACACACACACACACACACACACACACACACACACACACACACACACACACACACACAGATTGTGCTGAGGCAGCAGACATCAGTAACACTTCATATCAAACACATCCGTCTCCGTGTGTGAGATTTGTCGGTGTTTCTTCCAACAGACGAGCATATGGAAGCATGTTTGCATGCTTTTCTGTGTTTGTTCATGCATTATTCATGTTATTACACACACACACACACACACACACACACGCATACACACACACACACAGCTTGTTGTGGACTCAGAAATCAGATATCGTGACAGAAAGTGGAAACATTGAACGTATGATAGAAACTAAAACTGTCTGACGATCTGCAGGCTGCTGTTCTTTCTGTTACAGAGTCTCATGATGATTTTATTATTAATATTCAGATTATTTGGTTGTTTTATTGTTAAAGCTGCTGCTGTGAATTCATCAAATATCAATAAGTTTACAATGTTCATTAAAAGTCACTTCATTCTGAAAGAAGATCGCAAACAGATGATGACATCAAAAACATTAGGAAATGAATAATATTAATAATAGTGTTATTGTTGTTTTTTATTGTTAATATTATAACTATTATTATTTTATATATAATTATTATTGTTGTTATTATTATTATTATTATTAGTAGTAGTAGTAGTTGTAGTATTAGTAGTATTATATCCTTTAAAGTTTTGTCGTTCATGTCGGTCCGGTTTCGTCTTAATTTAGTTTCTTTTGTTATGTATTCTTTGTTGGCTTCACCTGATTTTTCCGTCCTGTTCTCTTTTCCACTAACTTGAGAACGTTGTCTCCTTTTATTCTCGACACCGCGAATCGTTAAAGATGTTAATGAAACAGAAAACATCTCTCTACGTTCGTAGAGTCGCTCTGTGTTGTTCATGAGAGTTATAGGAGATGAAAGAAGCTGCTAGAGCCTTCAGAGCCGTTAGAGCCTTCAGAGCCGTTAGAGCCTTCAGAGCCGTTAGAGCCTTCAGAGCCGTTAGAGCCTTCAGAGCCTTTAGAGCCTTTAGAGCCTTCAGAGCCGTTAGAGCCTTCAGAGCCTTTAGAGCCTTCAGAGCCTTCAGAGCCTTTAGAGCCTTCAGAGCCATTAGAGCCTTCAGAGCCTTCAGAGCCTTTAGAGCCTTTAGAGCCTTCAGAGCCTTCAGAGCCTTTAGAGCCTTTAGAGCCTTCAGAGCCATTAGAGCCTTTAGAGCCTTCAGAGCCATTAGAGCCTTTAGAGCCTTCAGAGCCATTAGAGCCTTTAGAGCCTTCAGAGCCGTTAGAGCCTTTAGAGCTGCTCATGTTCAGTTAATAATTCAAACGAACATGAAAACCAAACATGGGATTTAGAACATTTATGTTCTGGAATAATTACATTCATGTGGCTGTAGACTCAGAGATATCTATATATACACATATATCTTATGAACATAACTTTTACATTATTATTATTTGACATGGTTCTTTATTTCAATTTGTTCCTGTATTTCTCTGCTTATATACAAGAGCAACTGTTTCTGATTCTCTCTAATCAAACAAACAGAATAATGGAACGTTATCACAGAAACAAAGTGTCTTTATTTACAGAAGAGAATCCGTCGTGTTGAGCTCACTTCAGTGATTCAGCTCTTTGTTTACCTCCTGAGCTCCAACCGGTTCAAATAAATGACATCATTTTATTTCAGCATCGATTGAAAGATTAGAATCTGCTCTCGCTGCAGGTTTCCTCTCCGCTTCTCTGTGTTTCCAGACACAAAGTTATCCCTAAAAAACATTATGAGCTTTGTTATCTGCAGAAATAATTGACTTAAGGAGAAAGGCGCTTTCCATTCACGCCTATTTAAATGTAAAGTAGGCCGACGGAAAAACAAAAGAATGAACAACTGAATAAACAATAGCTTCATCCTCTTCATCAGCATCAGCATCCTCTTCATCAGCATCAGCATGGTTTTGGTTTAACACCAAAGAGACAGAGCAGAACAGGCCGACATTATGATACATTATTTGTATTTTCATAAAGAAAGAGCTTTAATTCTTCTTCTAATAAGATGATAAACAAACAGGAAATAGAGCATAAAACACACAGTTTTTAAAGTGTTTAGTTTGTAATATGTATAATAATCATATCATTTAGTTATCACTACTGAGAGTTTAACAAACATAAAACATGACGTAGATAGATTTCAGGTTTCAAGATGTATATTTAAATTCATCTCTGACACACATGAAGATAAAGTTGTGAACACCGGCTGAATATCTATGATCAGAATCATTATAACTGTGTTATAACTGTGTTATAACTGCTGCTGTGTGAAGAGAATCCTGCTGTTAACAAGAACCTGATGAGTTTAAAGTGTTTAAACCAAATGTTGTTGACCTTTAGTTCATAGAGCAGCACTTTAACATACAAGAGCTCAACACACTACTTTAGATTTCATTGTTCTTTGCGCATAACAATGCAGACTCTGTTGTTCCTCCTCTTCCTCCTCCAGACTCTGTTGTTCCTCCTCTTCCTCCTCCAGACTCTGTTGTTCCTCCTCTTCCTCCTCCAGACTCTGTTGTTCCTCCTCTCTCTGCCTTCTTCCACCGTCTTTTGGCTTTTGCTGTTTAATGTAAAGTGTTTGAAACTTGCTTTGCCTTCCGGTGGTCGCTGAGATTCTGAGGCGTCCAAAATGACCACGTGAGGGTGAAGAAGAGGACGTTTCATGTGTTCGGGGTTGATGTGAGTGTGTGGTTGCTCATCACAGATGTAAGAAGGATGTGAGTTTATAGAAGAGGCTTTGACTCCATTAGAGGTCACGTCTGGAGGCAGAACCACGTTTGGAATATCTTCAGTTCTGTGTCTGTGGATGTGACCTCCTGATATTCTGGAGAGACGTTTGCTGACGACAGCCTGAATGTGAGGAGACTTCTGGACGGCTGAGTTCGTCTGAGCGAGCTTCACACAGAAGGACTCCGTTGGGCCGGATTAAATAATACACAGCAGAGGAATCACAAAGTGAATGCGGGATGACACTGTGGGAAAAGTGACTGAAGTAATCCTAGCAGGACCTCCCAAGATGCACTGCTGCTCCTAATGAAGCGCCGCCACCTCTCCGCTGGGCGTCCATATTAGATCCAAGCAGCTGCAGCGGCGGCTCAATGAAATACGCAGTGAAAGTCTGCAGGAAGTCACAGCAGAACACACGGCGACCGAGCGGACGGTTCGATTCCCTGTTTGGCTCAACGGCTGCAGGAAGTGAACCTTCAGCCACACGACAGTTCATCTTCTCTTTGTCTCAGTCCGTCGTTTCTTTACGTGTTTGTATTGTGTTGTTTGTGTCATTAATTCAGTCACATGACTCTAAAGCAGCGTGTCCATTGGACAAAATAAATAAACATAATCACATTGATTAATGACATCAAATATCAGAAATATAATGTGTTTCCATTTACTTTGAATCTTAATTCAATAGTCAAACAGATAATTGTTAAATACATTTAAAAAAATCACGAATTTCAGTTATAACAGAAAGAAAACGCTTCATGTTGATGAAACATAATCCAGGCGGCGTTCTGTTCATTTTAACATCAGATCAGCAGGATACGAGAGAAAAACCACCAAAAGCTCAGAATAATATCCGTTCCACCAGTTCTCACAGAAGCAGGATTTGACGAGAATCTACTGTGTAATTACAGTAAATATAGAGTAGAGAGTAAAATAAGACATTTCAGCAGCTCGTAGCGTTTCAGTCGGTCCACGTCTCCTCTCTGGGGTTTGTGAACGGCATGCTGGGAAATTAGGAAATCTCCAGCGGAGGTGTGTTTAGAGGAAATGTGTTCATAAATAAAAGTCTGTTTGTGTGTTTAACGTCTCAGACTAACGAGATCCGACAGCAGAAGGAGATCTGAGGAGGAACTCCTTCCTTTAATCAAATCCTGGTCACAGCCGACGGAGCAGAATTTATTCCTGTTAACATTCATTTCAACGCTGTAAACAAGTCAAACAGAGTTTCAGGGAAGATGAATGTGCCGCGTTAACACGCAGGCCGGCTCGTTAAATACAGATTTGTGAACATGTGGAACCAAAAAATTCATAAAACACCGACCAGAGTCCTTAAGATCTGGAGCGTGAGCAGCTTCACCGGAGCAGTTAGCTGCACACACACTCATTTAAGTGTGTGTGTGTGTGTGTGTGTGTGATATCCTGGAGTGTGAACAAGCAGGAAGGAGTGTGTATTAACATCGTTAAGATAATAAAAGGAGGCCGTGATGCTCATACAAAATGATTCTGGGTCTGTTTTTACCTCTCAGTTCTGTAATTAATTTAGTGTGTGTGTGTGTGTGTGTGTGTGTGTGTGTGTTAACCGGGTCGCCTCCCCTCCACCTCCTCGTTCTTCTCTCCTGCATCTTAAATCAACACTCGATGTTTTTGTTTGAAGCTGAAGAACGTTCACGAGTTCTGAACAGTTAGAGAACAAAGACAGAGTTGTTGTACGATAGTTTATGTGACTACGTATCGTACGTAACGTCTTCTCCTGGAGCTCCTCCTGATTATCTCCTCAGGACTTTAGTTGTGGAACTAAAACTAAAAACCTAAAAACCTGTGAACGAGTGAACGAGTGGACGAGTGGACGAGTGGACGAGTGCTGGAAGTTTATTTTGAAAAGACATCTGCCCGGAACCAGTATACGTACTGCTACACTGAGGTATTACTACTGTTATAATATCTGAGTACTTCTTCTGAAACATGACTTGACAGTTTGTCCATGATGAACTCTCAGTTGATCATCATCATCATCATCATCATCATCATCATCATCATCATCATCATCATCATCATGTGCAGACGGACAGCGAGTCAGCGATGAAGATGGAGGACATGTGTTCTTTCATCCATTGATCCTCTGACTCATCGATCACTTTATCACTCCTCCTCTTCCTCACCTCCTCTTCCTCACCTCCTCTTCCTCTCCTCATGTCTCTGTTTCGCTGCGTATTCACATCTCTCGATCCTTCTTCGCTGTTTTCTTCATTTACTTTACTTTGTTTTCTTAGATATCTGCTCTTAATTCTCTCTTCCTCCATTTTTCTGGTTTTCTTTCCGTCTTATTTCTAAACTCTTGTTTCCATCTCTGTCTGCATTTCTACGTCGTGTTTTTTACGCTATAATTTCCTTTTTCTTTGATTCCTTTCTTAAACCCTCTCCAGGCTTTTTTTGTTTGCAGCTCCTGTTTCTTTTTTCCTTCTTCCTTCACTTAATTCCTCCTCCCTCCTTCCTTCTGTCCTTCCCTCGAGTGCAGCTCAACGCTTAAAGACTCAAATCTTCCTCATAAGCCGCTAAAAAGCCGAACGTTAAAGTGGAGCTTAAATCTGTGATCAGCAGGCTAATGAGACTTCATTCATTCAGACTTCTTTCACAAAGAATTAGAACAAAGGAAACCAAACAACAGACAACTTTCATTCTCCAATTATTGAATAAAAGCACGAGAAGTGTGTTAACAAACATTCTGATGATTTATGTGTTTCAACATGTAAAGTCCGTCCTGAAGGCGGCGCTACAAGCAGTATTTTAGAGTTTATATATCACAGAATCAGTCTTGTGTTATTTTGTAGTAAAAGTACAAGTATAGTGTGTACCACAGACCGATATCTACGTACAGTATATATTCTCCCTCAGAGCTAAAAACACACTGGGTCAAAGTATTAAACACTTTGTATGATATCTGAAGAAGAAGTTACTCTTCATACTTCACACGTTTTCTTACGAAAGTCTTGCAACACGTGTCGATTTCCGTACGTACGTATTTGTGACGATAAATCAATGTTGACTTCTCGCTCCACTCGGGGATTGAACCGCGGTCTCGTGGCTGAAAGATCTCTGTTTGTTGGTTCATTACGTGGAAAACGTGTCTAACAGTTAGGGAGCATTGTTTGTCGTCGGTATATCGGCTCCATGCTCCCCCTGCTGGTTGTGATGTGTATCTGCTTTAACTCTCAACAGCAGGTTTATTTTTGAGTTATTATTATTTTTTTATGGCTTTTTTTCTGTTAGGTTTAGTTTTGTATCGGTTTGTGTTAAACTATAAAAGAGGACTATTTTTTAGGTGTTTTTAAACATTTTCTGTCGATCCAGTTTAATTTAAGTTCCTGTAGCTCATGTTCACGTCCCAGCTCTTCTTCTTCTTCTTCTCTTTGATCCAAAACAAACTGGAAACATAGGATGGAAAAGCACAGCTTCCTGTTTGTCCTGATGAGACGTACGAGTGTTTACGGGAGCGAATGGAAACGCTTGGATGAGCTGTTTAAACAGGAGAGGAGCCGACATTCATTTAGAAGCACAACGTCTTTAATAAGCCGGAGTGCTGCTGGTCGTGTTAGTAAAGCCTCTAAAACGGCAGACAGGGACGGATTTAAGAGACAAAAGATAGAAGGAGGAACACCTGAGGAGGAGCATGAGATGAAAGGATAAGAGAAGAAGAAGAAGAGTCAGGGAAGGACAGAAGAGGGGAGGAGAGAGGGGTAAATATTTAGAAAACCAGGTACCGTTAAGTCTTTGGCTCCGGGCGGCTTAGCGGCGTCTTAAAGCTCGTTAATTCCTTTTACTCGCCCCCCCGCCCCCCCAAACCCCAGCGTGAACCAGGATCCATGTGGCTCTGATGGCGTGATGACAAGCTGACGGCGTGAACGCTCCCTGAAATGACAGTTGGAGTCACGAGGATTTGCCAAAATCCAGCTAATGCTGCCGTCAAATGTTCGTCTGGACTCTGCAGCTATTCGTCCCCAAACTGTCTTCGTCTTCTTTGTCTTATATGTTTGTGATTAAAGAGCCCGGACTGGACTTCATTAGCCCCAAAATATACATCTGAACTAAACGCTGTCAGGCTGTAGCTATTTGGAATCCTCGTCATCATCGACATTTTACTTTAAAAACATGTGCGTCTAAAGCTGTAAGCTAATATGCTAAAAACCTTCTGTGGGATCCGGTGAGTTGTTCAATGTGTTTGGACAATGTAGCTATTTGGAGACCCAGCTGGCTTCCTCTTACTTCAGTATTTATATTTAATACAGCTTTATATTTTACATTGTCATTGGGCCCAATGCATCAACTGTAGCTGAAGCTATTTGGGATCCCTCCCTTCTATGTGTACTATATTCAGTATTGAATACATTTGGACTCCCTAGATATTTGGAGTATCTTTCATACATATTTTGTTTCAGTGCCTTTCTTATCCTCATCTATTTGACTTTATTTTGTAACTGACAGTAACCTGAAACAATAATTTGACCCACGAACTCAACAAGATTATGTAGCCATTTGGGTTCCCTTTCATCTGCTTATTTTTCATTTTATTTCTAATAAGTACGTTTTTAATATGTTTTTATTTGAGTACTCACAGTAAATGCTACTGACAGAATATTGGGAGCTTCTATGTTTTTCTGTGCTAAATGTATTTGTGTGGATGAAGGTATTTGGAGTCCCTACATTATAGATGTTGTTTCTATATATTTATTATTAGCTTTAATATAAGTTATGTATGGTATGTTACTTGAAAGTAATGACACAATAATAAGACCCACTAACTTTTTCAAAATAATTTGTATGAAGCTATTTGCAGTCCCTTTTATTTAAATACTGTTTCCATATATGTATTATTAGCCGTTATATAATGTATGGATGTATTGTTACTGATGATAAAACAATAATGGGAACCACTGTATTTAAAAGTTCACAATGTATTTGGACTCTACAGTCGCTATTTGGAGTCCCTTTAATTTCCATGTTTTCTTTCATTCCCCGCCTGATCAGATTTGTTGCTAAAACAAATGCTGAAATACCTTTGAGATCATTTATCATTCGGCTTTAAATGAGTCTGGTTGGCTTCATCTACATATATGCAGGTTTAAGATATATATATATATATATATATATATATATACAAGTTATATCTAAAATTAAATTTCCACAATAATTACTACTGAGACAATCTTGTGGCCCACTACATTTTGCTGTCCAATGTATTTGAAAGATGAAGCTATTTGGCATCCCCTCTAGTATATGTGTGGTATGCTACTAAAAGTAAATGATGGAGAAACGGTAAAAATGTAACATTACAAATGACTATTTTTAATATGTGTTAAATGTTGGTGTATAACTCTGCACACATTTGGACTCTCTATATTCTTTATTGTAATGTTTAATATGTTGTAGATCAGCTGATATGTTTCCAAAACATATTATAATGCACAAGGAAATATTTCCATGTGATGGAATAAAAACGTATTTGACTTATTATGAAATGTGTTAATGGTTCAGAGTTCAATGGTCAATAATTCTACAAATGATCTCCTGGTTTTCTCTCTGTGAGTCACTTCACTGACCTCACTGAGCTCTGCTGCAGAACTCCAACTCGCTCCGATAGTTCAGCCTCCGGTCAGAGACCTGGAGCTGGTTCAGGCTCAGAAATGTTAATGGACCTGAAGTGTCTCTCTGAGGGACGGCGAGCTCTAACCTCAGGACAGCTCTGGAGGATCTGCAGATCGTTTTGTCCCGCCGGGCGGTGCAGAGGTCTCATCGGTTGGACCAGCCAGGTCAAGGTTCAGATCTATCTGAGCCCCCCCCCACACACACACACACACACACACACACACACAGGCTGCTAATGGATGTCAACTGACGCTGTTAAATCCCAGGATATTGGGTGATTCAGCAAAAAGCCTCGCGGTGCGTTCACAGGAAGACAAATGAGACTGTAAAAGGAGATTTAATGCTACATTTATTCCAGCGGAGCTGAGAGGGCTGTGTGACTCGCCTCACAGCGGAATAAGACTTCAGCGCCGTGTGGATCACCTGATTATGACACTTTATTTTTACAAATGATCTTTTAAAAGTTCTGTTATTGCCACAAGTTAAGTTCTAACCTCAGAGGTTCAGAGACAGCTGCAGCATCGCGGTTCCATTCAGGATCAAACACACACGGCTGCGTGTTGTTCATCCGGCTCATCAACTGTTGGATGGATCGTCATGAAGTACCCTGAAGAGGTTTCTGATCCACATTCTAATGTGTTCAATGCTTTGATTCATGACTTACCTGCCGAACTAAAGACATGCAGTCTCATCTGTACTTAACCAACAGGACGTTTCCTGCTTTTCTTTCAGAAGACCAAGAACTCTGTGAGGAACCAGAGGTACGTTCCAAAGGCTCAACTGCTGCTTGTTCGGGGTCAGGATGGTCTCGTCCAGCATTGGAAGCTACACCTACGAAAAAATGATCGTCGACGTCGTCGGAAACAAGGAAACAAGGAAACAAGGGAACAAGGGAACAAGGGAACAAGGGAACAAGGATGTAGAAAGACTGGAAGAACCCAGAGGGGGGAGTGGAGGTGGAAGGGTCCAACAAACAGAGATCTCTATCAGCCAGGAGGCCGCTGTTCCTTCCTCATCTCAACTTTAAACTTTGTGTTACCTAACTTGAGTAACAACTCTGTAGTTATTAATAGCTATATTTCTTAAAAGTAACTAAGTTTGTTTTTTTGCCTAAATCTAAAACGATCACAAAGAGACTCAACATGGTTACAAAGAGATACATTCACTATAGAGAGACACAAAACGACCACAAAAAGACACAAAACGACCACAAAGAGACACAAATAAACTACAAAGAGACACAAAACGACCACAAAGAGACACAAATAAACTACAAAGAGACACAAGACGACCACAAAGAGACACAAATAAACTACAAAGAGACACAAGACGACCACAAAGAGACACAAATAAACTACAAAGAGACACAAAACGACCACAAAGAGACACAAATAAACTACAAAGAGACACAAGACGACCACAAAGAGACACAAATAAACTACAAAGAGACACAAGACGACCACAAAGAGACACAAATAAACTACAAAGAGACACAAAACGACCACAAAGAGACACAAATAAACTACAAAGAGACACAAAACGACCACAAAGAGACACAAATAAACTACAAAGAGACACAAGACGACCACAAAGAGACACAAATAAACTACAAAGAGACACAAGACGACCACAAAGAGACACAAATAAACTACAAAGAGACACAAGACGACCACAAAGGAAGATATAGAACTGTAGATCTCTCATAATGTGACCGTGATCATGAAGATGTGCTGCTGACGTCGTTGTAAATTGAATGAGTTTTCTCCTGAAGACGATGGTCTCTGATCACATGGAGCCGTCTGATCCTGATCAGGGTGTCCGGTCTCTGGAGGGACCGATCAGCTGGAGGTCTGTCTCGTGATCCTCCGATAAGTCACAGAGTGACGGATCTGCTGAGTCATGACCGAGCTCCTGACCCTGAGAGGAGGAAGAGCGAGTCAGCAGATCTACAGTGAGGTGGGGGGGGGGGGGGGCTGTATGTCCCATTATATTTGAAAATCTTTGTGTGTATATGTGTTTATTGATCTGTGTGTGTGTGTGTGTGTGTGTGTGTGTGTGTCATTTTAAACAGATATTTGCACATAAATCTGAATACTTTACTATATTTAGTATTTAGTATTTAGTATCAGGATAAATGTAGTTTATTATGTGATATTTATCAATCACGTTTTATTATTAATCGTTCTATTATTTAGTTGAAAACAGTCCAATAATTGAAAAGCTACAGTTTGTCACATTGAACTCATTTGATTGTATTAATATATTCTTTTTTTTTTACTCATTTTATAATTTTGTGTCTTTATTTAATCAATCCGTCTCTTCTACATTAAGATCTCTTTTGTTGTAGAACACAAAACTCTTTTCATTAAAATCATGTTTTCTTTTTGTTTGTTAATATAAATTATGAAATAATAATATTGAGTTAATGTCACTGAAGTGTTTCTATCGTTCTGGTGTTTCAGACGACATCATCATCTCTGTCCTCCACACCAGCTCAAGGTGACTCCTCCACACACACACACACACACACACACACACACACACACACACACACACACACACACACACACACACACACACACTCACACACATTCACACTCACACACACACACACACACACACACACATGCCTGCTGCTGCAGACACAGAGGTGTGTGATCTGATTAGAATTATGATGGCGACACACACACACACACACACACACACACACACACACACATTCACACTCACACACACACACACACACACACACACACACACACATAACTTTACACCTCGACACACACAAACCCATTGATTTGAATTTGAAATATGATTTGAATGACGGCGTGTGCCGCCTCTTTTTCTCTCACACACAAAGGTTGGGAATTGATTAGCATGAGCGGAATATGCTGCACACACAAAAGAAACACACACACACACAAAAGAAACACACACACACACACACAAAAGAAGCACACACACACACGATACGACAAAAGATAAAGAAGATGATTATTCAGACACAAAAGATTAAATTATATCTGGATTCATGATTAAAATGTCTTTGTTTAGCTCTCTCTCACACACACACACACACACACACACACACACACACACACACACACACACACACACCCTGAGGGAAAGGAAGGAGATGGAGACGGAGGAGACGAAGGAGGAGGAAGCAAGGCGACAAAGAGGAGGGGGATTAAGGGAATAAAGCGGCGAGCGGCGGGAGGTCTGATTGGATTCGTCCTCTGAATATTTGATGAGCTGCTTGTGAGGAAGACGAGCGGCTTGTGAGGAAGACGAGCGGCGATTAAATCCGCTCCGTCAGCAACAATCAGCAAACACCAGTTCAGTGAGAGCGGTGAGATGTGAATTATTGCTGCAGCTGATTACTCACATGTCAGCGTGGAGGTTATTATTACGATATATATATGTATGTATATGTATACATACGTACATATGTATATATATATATATATATACATATATATATACAGTGGTGGCCGTCAGGGCCTGCAAAGCCTTCTCTGCTGTTCTAAACACAATCACAAAGTTAGAGCTATTTAATAATTTAATAATGTTTCTTAAATACACTACATGTATTATAATTTATATAAATATTGTTCCCATCATCTTATGTTCTCATTGCACAGCTACTGTGCTCCTCAGCTGCTCTGCTTCAGTGCAGCTTGTTTTAAGTAGAGCTTTGATCCAATCAGAGTTCACCTCTGTGTCTCTAGGTAGAAGAGAGGCCCCAGGCCTGCAGACTCACCAGTGAATCCATGTGCAGGTTAAGTGAATGGGGACGATGTTGTTGATTGTCATAGTGTTCAACCAATCAGATCTTTAGTTTGACATGTTGGGCGTATTCTTTGACGTGTCAGAGCTGCTAGCTGGCCTACAGCTACGTGATTGGTCAGCGGGCTAGCGTGACATGTTGGGCGGTGACGATCCCAACATCTGCTGCCTCTGTGGAGCGACATGTTCAGCCTCAAACGCATTAAAACGTGTTCAAGAAACACAACTGAGGAGGCTCGACTGTCTTTCCAACTGGAAAGCACCAAAGTCACGAAGTCTCAGCAGAATCACAACCAGCAGGTGGACGTGTTGGGAATGTTGGGAATGTTGGGAATCGGAGGTGTGGAAGTGGGCGGGGTTTGATCTTCTCCCTCGAGCTCCCTCTTAAAGGATAACTACTCCGTCTACAACCCTCTACCCAGCGGGTTTAAAAGCCCTATGATCTGCACACACACACACACACACACACACACACACACACACACACACACACACACACACACACACACACACACACACACACACATACATGGTGTAGCAGAGTTAGCTGTCATGCTAATGAACGTGTTGAACATCCTGCAGCTGTTGGTTCATATCAAGTGTTACACACACACGGCTGGTTTCTCCTGCAGGCTGATCACTTTGTATTGGACTGTAATCCATCAGAGAGCACACACACACACACACACACACACACACACCTACACACACACACACACACACACACACACCTACACACACACACAAACACACTCACACACAGTAATGAGCTACTCGACCCTGACACACACAGGGAGTCATCTTTATTCATGTTTAATATCTAATCTGAAATGTGGTGTCAGACTGAACGATGACAGTGAAAGCGGGACTCAAGTCGATGTATTTGTACTCTGTAATGATGCGTTGTTGACTCAAGTAGAAGTACAACTACTCATGAAAATAACCCCTATGAGTAAATGGTCCTATAGAAGTCTATGAGAAAATGACTACTTCTCTCTAGTGTCCACCAGGGGGCGACTCCTCTGGTTGTATAGAAGTCTATGAGAAAATGACTCTACTTCTCTCTTGATTTATTACCTCAGTAAACATTGTAAACATGAGTTTATGGTCTCAATCTCTAGTTTCAAGTCTTCTTCAATACAGCATGATGTTCATTTAGTAAATGATGGTCCATTTAGAGTCACACAGACCATAAAGCAGGGGATGCTTTAGGGGCGGGGCTATTGTGATTGACACGTCCGTGTTTTTGTTCTACAACTTTAACTCTTTCACTTTGTGTTCTCACTTCATGTAAGTTAATTGTAACATTTTGGTCCTATAAATGTCTTATTCAGCGTTCGGTTGTACTTTAACTCCGCCCTCTAGTTTCACTTCTGGTTGCAAAAAATCAAGATGGCGACGGTGAAAAACCAAGATGGTCTCTTCCAAAAACCAAGAAAACAGGATGGCGCCCAAAATCCTAACTCCGGGCTTCAACCCTAGTCCACAAACTAATGGGTGATGTCACTGTGATGTCACTGTGATGTCACTGGGACTACGTCCATAAACGTGGTGACCGGCCTGTCAGTTTATCCTGCATCACTTCCTGTCTCAGTGCTGATTGGTTAGTTTGTAGACGTGTCACGTCCACATGTTCATCAGTCGGGTTATTTCCAGTTCCTCAGGTGTTCACGGCCGGTTACTCATCCAGATTTATCAAAGTGTACGCTCAGCAGCTGTTCTCTGACCCGGTGTGTGTGTGTGTGTGTGTGTGTGTGTGTGTGTGTGTGTGTGTGTGTGTCATATTTCCTTTGCTAGTAGACACATTTTCCCTCTCCGTCATGTGTGAGATGCTGCTCTGTGAAATCTCCCGTCATTAACTCTAGAGGCCTCTGAAGGGAACCGATGCAGGTTCTTCTTTTTAAAAGTCATATAAAGTGTGTTTTATGACTGTGTGTGTGTGTGTGTGTGTGTTTCTGCAGCCGTTAAAGTTTCAGCCCCGCAGGAATCGAACGTCTCTGATTTATTGTTTTCCGTACCGGTGAGATGACGACTTCAAGCTGCAGAAGTCGATGTGTGAAATGAAAACGCTCATACATTTATTTATTTTATTCTGTGGAGGCTGCTGCTGTTTAATATGTGTGTGTATGTGTGTGTGTGTGTGTGTGCTTAATCTGCTGTTTACATCTGGAGGAGGTCACACAGACAGGGAGGAGGAGGAGGAGGAGGAGGAGGAGGAGGAGGAGGAGGAGGAGACGGACCACAGAAGATTGGGTTTGTTTCTCAGAGCTTCTTCACTTTTTATTTTTATTTTAATTATTCTTCAGAGACACTAAAGTGTTCGTCAGCCGGACGTTTAATTGAAGTTTCCTCGTGGAAATCATTTTAGAGCGTTCTCAGGAGACTCTTATTATTATTATTATTATTATTATTATTATTATTATTATTATACTGTTGATTTTACTGCAGTCATATCTTATTAGATTTCATATTTTTGGATTCTGGACTTTTGATCAGACGACACAAACTATTTGATGACATCATATTTGACATTTTAATATTTTCTGTATCGACTCTTCAGCAGATTAATAGATAATAAAACATATTAAAAAACATCTGGAAACACATTCATCACGTCACCTTTAATAAATGTATTTCCTGTTTTTTATTGAGACAAACCGATAACAAGAAACGGAAGAAGATGAACATTAAACATTATTTCATTTATTCTCATCTTTAATTTTGTTTCATTAATTATTAATTTTTTATTATTTCATTTAAAACAGTTACTTTAAATTGAAGAGGGGTGGAGTCAGCTTCTGATTGGCTGTAGGGTTCTATTATGTTAATGAGGAGGGCGTGGCTTAGAGCCGGAGCCGCTGCGCCGCGGAGAGACGCCTCATTGTGCCGTTTGGACCGGACGCGGTGGATTTATACCGGAAGCGGCTCGGTGCCGGAGGAGGATTTTCACGCCGGTTTGGTCCCGTTTCTTTGAGGAAATAACCGGAGCCGTTGTGGATTACCGTGAGCGCGTGCTCCGCTCGGAGTCTCTCTGTTCCTGCGGAGCTGCGGACGCAGAGAGGTGAGTTTCTTCTTCTCCTGCAGGAAACCCCGCGTCTCCGCTCCGCCCGGTGCCTATGTGTGCGTGTGTGTGTGTGTGTGTGTGTGTGTGTGTGTGTGTGTGTGTGTGTGTCTGTGTGCGCGCGTGCTCGCTGGTTTGGTGCGCGTGCGTGTCTCGGAAGTGTGTGTTAATGCGTGTAGAAGCGGGACGCGTCACGGGATGAGATGTTTTTTTTTTTTTTTGAGCGCGTGCGTGTTTGGCAGCTTTGATTGATGGCTGTCAATCACCGGGTCATCAGCACGCGCAACAACAACAACAACAACGAAGAGGCAGGAGCGTGTGTGTGTGTGTGTGTGCGTGCGTGCGTGCGTGTGTGAGAGGAAAGCTTCATTAACTCCAGTCACCTTCCTCTCGTCATCCTCATCCTCTCTGCAGCCGAAGCTTGAAGTTGAGCTCTCTGCTGACGGACTGACGGGGTCTGAGGACTGATGGGGGTCTGAGGACAGATGGGGGTCTGAGGACTGACGGGGTCTGAGGACAGATGGGGGTCTGAGGACTGACGGGGTCTGAGGACTGACGGGGTCTGAGGACAGATGGGGGTCTGAGGACAGACGGGGTCTGAGGACTGACGGGGTCTGAGGACTGACGGGGTCTGAGGAATGATGGGGGTCTGCAGGACTCGTTGTAGTCTGCTGAACTCGTCCGGGTCTGCAGGACTTGGTCTCGCCCCCCATCGGTGCTTCTGCTCCTCATTCTTTAACCTTTAAAAGATTCTTTTCTTCTTGGGAGAGAACGATGACATTTATGGATCGATATCAGGGTCCAGGGTGTGATCCTGGTCCAGGTCTATGGTCTGACCCATTAGAACTCTATCAGGGTCCAGGGTCTGATCCTGGTCCAGGTCTATGGTCTGACCCATTAGAACTCTATCAGGGTCCAGGGTCTGATCCTGGTCCAGGTCTATGGTCTGACCCATTAGAACTCTATCAGGTTCATTATCGAGTCATTTGTTGATGTTTGATCGTTCGGTTCCTCGTTTTGTGCTAAAAATGTCCAAATGTCTCTTTGAAGTCCTCGAGGATCTGATCCACAATCCAGAACCCAAACGTCAGTTTACAGTCCTGTAATCCAGCTGCCGGGTCTCATCCAGTCGGTACTGATCCTGGTCCCGGTTCTCTGGACCGACTCATGTTGAGTCCACGTCGTGGTTCTGACAGAGGACTCAGAATCCGGTTTTGATATTTGATCTCTTGGTTTTATTTTGTAGGTAAAAGAGTTTAAATATCTTTATTTATTATTATTGATCTTTTCTTTTAAAGATTTCTCTGATGACATCATTTGAATATCTAAATAAATAATAATCATATTTAAAAACGTGTTGTGATTATGAATCTAATTACATCACGAAGTTTAACAGCATTGATCCTGAAACGTTCCATCAGCACCTGGAGGTCTCTGATCAGACCCTCTTCAGACCCTCTTCAGACCCCGATGAGACCCTGATCAGACCCTGATTTGATCCTGATCAGACCCCGATGAGACCCTGATCAGACCCTGATTTGATCCTGATCAGACTCCGATGAGACCCTGATTGGATCCTGATCAGACCCTTACGTTGGTTCTATTGCGCCTGGTTAACGGGTCAATCCGTGGTCCTGAAGGTCTTCCTGCTGCTGGAGGACGGCGCTCCGGATGTTGAATTATTAATGTGAGCGCTGACGGTCGGCGTGCGGCTCATCATAATATTTACAGCGAGACGGAGGTTAAAGCGTCTGACACGGAAAATAGATTTTATTCCGAGTTTTTACAGCCGGACATAAACGTTTATGAGCCGATGATTTGAGAGTTTATACGACGTTAAAACATAAACGTGTGTTTCCTGAGGAAAGGAAGCGGTCGTAAAACGCCCCGATGCACCTGAACGCACCTTCATGTTATTTAAACGCTCTTTACACAAAACACACAATCTGAGTGAAACATTAGTTCTGAACGTTTCCTGTTTCATCTCTGGATCATAATCAGGTCCTGGTCCTCAGCAGGGTTCAGGAACCAAACCAGGTTTCTGCAAGGAAAGGATAGAAGTGGAGGAAAGAAGGGAGGGAAGGAAGAGAAGGGAAGGAGGGAGGGAAGGAAGTGAAGGAAGGAAGGAAGGAAGAAAGGGAAGGAGGGAGGAAAAGAAGTGAAGAAAGGAAGGAAGGAAGGAAGAAAGGGAAGGAGGGAGGAAAAGAAGTGAGGGAAGGATTTACTGTAACTAAACCTCATATTTTAATACTTAACACAAAACGCTCCAACAGAGACAAACCATGAGAAGATCTGCTCAGTGAGGAACCACAATGAGCCAGACCTGATGGGTTCTGGACCTCAGGGTTCCGGTCCGGGTCCAGGTCCAGAGAGGAGGAAGCTTGGTTTGATTCCACGTGGTGGTTTCTGATGTTTTGAAGTCTGTTTTCATACTTCAGCCCATTTTAAAAACAATCTGTTGTCATATTTAATATTTAAACCTTTGTTTCCTGTTTGATCCTGATGGAGGTCAAAGGTCACACGTCTCTTTGTTAGAGGATGTAAACCAGGATTACCCCGCCCCCCCCCCACGTCTAGACACAGACCTCTATTGTTCATGATGAGTTCAGGTGCTGCCGTCTTTGTCCAACCTGAACAACTCACCGGTCAGCTGTGTGTGTGTGTGTGTGTGTGTGTGTGTGTGTGTGTGTGTGTGTGTGTGTGTGTGTGTGTGTGTGTGTGTGTGTGTGTGTGTGTGTGTGTGTGTGTGTGTGTGTGTGTGTGTGTGTGTGTGTGTGTGTGTGAACCTTGAGGAGGAAGTGGAGACAATAATGTTATTCCAGGAAGATTAGCGGCGTCGCCGTGAAAACCGCCTCATGTCATCAGACATGTTAACGCTGAGCCTTTTGTTCTAATCCTGTGTGTGTGTGTGTGTGTGTGTGTGTGTGTGACCTCCTGACTGCAGGAAAACTTGAAAAGAACTTTGTCATCATCATCTGCAAGAAATGATCAAATATTGAAGGGGAAGGAAAAAAGGGAAGGAGAGAAGGGGTAGAAGTGGAGGGAGGAAGGGAAGGAAGTAGGAAGTGAGGCTCAGCAGATATCGTCGTACTGAAAGCAGAATCTGTTTAATTGATCAGATTTGTACAAAATAATAGAAACAAATCAATAAAAGACGTTTCAGATGGAACGAACTGTTGAAATAATTGCGATAAACTTAATTTTTAGACCATTTCTGTCTATTAATGATAATATAGCAGCACAACAATAATACAAACATTTAAAAGAGCAACTGACTTTAGAATTGGAATGTAAACAAATATTAAAATATCCCCAAATAAAGAAAACATGAACTAAACAAAACGATGAATATGATAAAAAATGTTTCATAAATTTAAACGTTTCTCTCTGTCAGCTTCATTTAAACAGTTCAGCTACACACACACACACACACACACACACACACACACACACACACACACACACACACACACACACACACACACACAGTATAAGAGATGGAACAAACCCTCTCCTCCATTTTCCTCATTCACACGTTTCATTCTGTGGTTTCAGGCATTATATTCTTGTTGTTGTGATTTCAAAAGATAATTTAAATGTATTACAAACCTGTTTGCTTGTGTTTCTCCCTGATTTATCAGTTTCCTTTTATTGGTTATAAATATAACCCCAGCTCCAAGCTCTTCAGTTCAGCCTACAGTAAATGTGTATGTAGTCTGTGGCGTCACGTTTATGAAGAGCAATTCTGTCTTCGCCATCTTGGACGTGACGACACCCACCTGTCACTCAAAGAGGCCACGCCCTTAATTATGCCCCACTTTAAGCCTTAATATGATTTAAACAGGTGAGTTATGTAAACGTTGGCGATAGAGAGCAAACACGTTATTAGCAGCAGGCTGTAAACACGTATATTATAATATATAACTTTGGAGCCTCAAGTGGCCGTTTGAGGAACTGCAGTTTTTTGTCACTTCCTCGTTGGCGTCATTTATCTTATTTAATACCAGCGTCTTCATTTAGAACTGTAAACAAACACGAACATCACATGTTGAATGACCTTCCTCTTTAGCTTCAGTCTTTTGATGGTTTAGACTCATAAAACATTAGATTTAAATGTCAACGTGTTACATAAATTAATCTGATTTCCAGGTGTTTGATCATCACTTCCTCTAAACTAAACCCCGTCCTGGACTCGATCTGGTTTCCGTGTGAACACGTGGACTCTGGAGGATCACGACGATCTCCCAACACGTCGGACTGTTGCTCTAAACGTAAAATATGCATGTGAGAGTTTAATGCATTATGCAGCACTTGTTTAGCATTCATGCATGATTCAGATATTACAAACACAGTGTGAGAACCTGAGGCTACAATAAATAAACTCACACCGGGACTGAAACCACCAGATGAAGAGATGAATGAATAAACACCGACTGAGACGACCTGTTGAACTTCTACGTCTGACACAATAAAGAAAAAAAAGGTTAAATATGAAGCCTGACTTCCTGTTTAGCTTCTGCTCCACAGTTACAGAGAAACTAGAGATTGAGACCTTAAACTCATGTTTACAATGTTTACTGAGGTAATAAATCAAGAGAGAAGTAGAGTCATTTTCTCATAGACTTCTATACAACCAGAGGAGTCGCCCCCTGGTGGCCACTAGAGAGAATGCAGCTTTAGCACGTGAAGCTTTGACTTCACATGTTCTCAACGTGACTTCTGTCATCGTGTCAGAGATCTGATATGTGGACAATTTATCAAGCGTAGGTCTCGATCACCCCCCCCCCGAAACACAGAATATCTTCAAAATAAAAGCTTTAAAATAACAAAATAACAGGAGATTTATCATGAAGAATATATAAGAAAAAAATTAAAAAAAACATTTTCAATTAAAAAGGTCCACTTAAGCTCAGTTCATATCTGATAAAAACACTATTTACACGTCTGAGGACTTTACAAAGACGGACAATTAGTTTTTAAAAGATTTGGTCTTTAAAATCTACATTTCAGTAAATATTTAGCAGCCAAATCAAACAATTTCAACCTTTGTTTCTTCATAAAACATGTAATACTTGACTTGTTTCTTTACAGGGTTTGTATAAAGGTAATAAAGTAGTTTATGAATCTAAGATATGAGCGTACAGACCCCTCCTCTCTACAGCGGAGGCTGGTTTATGGTGTTTTGTTGGTTCCACCTACAGTCGATGGTCAGATCTCTGAGTTACACTCGTTGTCTTGTGGATTCCTCACACTTCCTGTGACTCTCTCTGTTTTCTGGGGATGAAAGTTTAAACTCGACGTTGTTCAACACGACCCACATCCTCCTCAGACGTGTTTTCACCGCGTTGCGTCACAGTTACACCGGAAAAGTGTCCAGAGAGGAAAGAAAGAGATGAAGAGAACGAGGGAATAAGAAAAGGAAAGGTGCGTTTGATTCATCCCACCCTGCAGCCACACAGACGGGTGGGAGGGGAAATCAAACGCACACAGATTAAGAGGTCTGACAACTTCCTGTCTGCTTGATTCCCTCGTTTTGTATCTCTGAGCGCTTCAACATGTGTCTGTGTGTGTGTGTGTGTGTGTGTGTGTGTGTGTGTGTGTGTGTGTGTGTGTGTGTGTGTGTGTGTGTGTGTGTGTGTGTGTGTGTGTGTGTGTGTGTGTGTGTGTGTGTGTGTGTGTGTGTGTGTGTGTGTGTGTGTGTGTGTGAGAATGAGTTAATTGTCGACTCATGCTCTTCTGTCTCTCAGCTATTGAGTGAGACACCTTCCAGCATGGCTGCCTGCCAACACACACACACACAACCTCGTACTTCTATCTTTGTGGGGACACTGCATTCTGCAGGGATCACAGATCTCTGCAGTCTAACAGGAAGTCATCAAACAGCCAGTAAGATTCTTCTATTGGATTTTGGATTATTACAGAAAATAATCTATGAGGGTCCAACACATGGTCCTCACTAAGATAGCTGTACAAGTACACACACACACTTGCTCATTCTGCCAGGTGACCCCTGTGAACCTTCACTTCCTGCTTCATTGATCAGCTGCTGGCATTAACAACACGCACACACCTCCCTCTCTACAGGTGTGTGTGTGTGTGTTTGTTGGCTGCTGGCTCACAGCAGACTCAAACTTCCAGAGAAAGAATCAATAGATTGGCAAAAGAAGATGTTTTCTGACATCATGTGAATCACTGAGTTGTAGAGAAAAAGATACAAATAATATAATAAATTAAATATATTAATATAAATATATAAGATGTATTAAAGCATATTTGATAAGGAGTGAGAGACATGATGTTTTAATGAGAGAGAGAGAGAGACTGTGGTTTTCTGTTGGTCGAAGTTAACTTAAAGACAAAACATTGTTCAGACCAAAGACGGATGAAGACAGAAACCTAACGGAGTTGTTTAGTTGTCTCAACCTGAGTTGTTTAGTTGTCTCAACCTAACTGACTGTCCTGTTTAGTCCTGGACGAGACAGCAGGAATCTGATGAAAAGCGTTTACTCTGAGGAATAAAGATAAAACCGAATAAACATCTGAGATTTTTGATAAAACGTATTTACTGCTGTCATGAAGCTGTTTGTTGTGCCTTCACTTTGTTTTTGTTTTTAAAGTCAAATATTTGACCGACCTCGTCTCAAATCACCAAACTCGTCTTAAATCACAAAATGATGTTTTATTTTGACGGGGTTCCTGAAGTCACACACAAACGTCTCCATCCTGTTCACATCAGTCTGTGTTTCATTAATATTCCCTGTTTGAATCTTAACGTGAAACTCGACCACCACAAATTAATTTCTAAAAAAAACCTCTTTATATTTTTTGATGGAAGTGTTGTTTTTTCTTCTTTTAACACAAAGGAAGCAGAATTATTCCCTCAACAATATGCCAGAAACAAACCATTAGCATGAACATGTTTCTGCAGTCGATCACAAGTTTGTTTTTATTCTGACAGTTTGAGACAGAGAAGTGATTTTAAATCAAACTCTGAGGTAATTAGAGCAGCAGAGGAGGAAGAAGGGTCGGCTCTCTGCTGGAGGCGCCTGGACCCTTCAGAATAAGAGCTCAACAGTAAACCATATCTACTGTGTCCACCAGGACAGCTGGTCCACTTCCTTTCTCCGGTCTGGTCTCCTCGATGAAGAGGATGGTGGGAGTTCTGTGAAGACTCACAGCTGACGTGTGAATGTGCAGTTTTTACTTCCTCTTCCTTTTTGTGAGCTCCTTCTCCTCCGATAGATAAAACAATGGAACCATGAAGGAGTTGATGAACGGCTTCAGTCAGCGTTCACGTCGTGGATTTATTGAGTTATTGATCGGTGAACTGCAGCCTTTCTTATTCCCAATAATAATAAATACAAGAAGGAACATTTACTCACTGAGACGATTTGTTTCAGCATGAAAATAGATTTAATCATTTTCATCATCAGCTTCTATTGATATGAAGATCTGTATCACTTCAACTGTACTGGTATCACCATCATCATCACCACCATCACCATCATCATCATCATCACCATCACCATCATCATCACCATCACCACCATCATCATCACCACCATCACCATCATCATCACCACCATCACCACCATCATCATCATCACCATCACCATCATCATCACCATCACCATCATCATCACCATCACCACCATCATCATCACCACCATCACCATCACCATCATCATCATCACCATCACTACCATCATCATCACCATCATCATCATCACCACCATCACCATCATCATCACCACCATCACCATCATCATCATCACCATCACCATCATCATCACCATCATCATCACCATCACTACCATCACATCACCATCTTACAGTCTGACTGTACCATCCCCCCTCTCATCCCGTTGTTGGAGGCTTCGTTGGTGAACTTCCTTCCTCTGTGTCTCATGTCTTTGGTCTTCTTGGTGTTCTTGGTCTTCTTGGTGTTCTTGGTCTTCTTGGTGTTCTTGGTCTTCTTGGTCTTCTTGGTCTTCTTGGTCTTCTTGGTGTTCTTGGTGTTCTTGGTCTTCTTGGTCTTCTTGGTCTTCAGCATCATGTGGTCAGAGAACTAAATATCTTCACATTCAGTGGTTCTTGTTGGTTTCCTTCTCTGTGCTGGTTATTCCTGTAAACAAGTTCAGACTGAGAGGAGTTCATGTGTGTCCATCATTGTCTTCATGAAACCAGGTGTGTGTGTGTGTGTGTGTGTGTGTGTGTGTGTGTGTGTGTGTGTGTGTGTTACCTTTCTGCTCTCGTTGATAATTTGTCGACTCATCCTCTCGTTTTTGTCGTATCTTCATCCGTCTCAATGGGAAGATTCATCCTGTGACCTTCCACACACACACACACACACACACACACACACACACACACACACACACACACACACACACACACACACACACACACACACACACACAGTGTGTGGATTAGCTCGTTCTGTGTTAATTAGCAGCAGATTGATCTGTTTTCTGCAGTCAATGAGCTTATTTATTTTATTAGTTTTATTCATAATAATCAGATGTTTTAGAGGCTCGTTTTAATAAATTCTGTTATTTATGTTGATTTCAAATTAAAACAGCTGAAAATCGGACAAATAGTTTTTCTTTTCGTAGAGAAACTCTAATATTTCTTTGACAGTAAAATGAACAATTTATTGTTCTGTTCTGTTTATATATCATTTATAAATAATATTATGTTTCATTTGTTCTGTAGAAGAACATTTGATTTAACCCTTTGATGTGTAACAAAACCAGCGTGATCACAGAAATGTAGTTTTACTAATTAATCACAATTTAAATTCTCTCAAACAGTTTCCAGGCAGTTTGTTTTTAAACATTCATTATATTTCATATTTATTCCTTTTGATTAATTAGTATTTATTGTTGACAGACTGACTTATTGAGTTCTTGCCTTTAACATGAACTGGAAAGGTCGCTTTTATTTTGAAGTTCAGTTCTTTTCCTTTTAAATCTTCCATTTTGTGTTTTAAAGACACGTTCCTGTCTTTATTAAACCATCTGCTGTTTATCAGCTGACTGAAGATCTAACTGTTAATATTTGGAGTAGAAATAAGACGTAAAACTGATCCATCGCTAGATATGAAGAAATCCATGAGCTGTAATTCCTCAAAGTCCCACAAAAGCAAATCATATGAAACTCATGTAATCACAAAACAGGAAGTAGAAAGATCACAAGAAGTCACAGGTGATGCTGAAGCTCAAACAAAAATCTAATCGTTTGAGACGAGAAGTCAACGTTGATTTATTTGTAGTTAAAATACTACGAGGAACTTTCATTTCTGTTGGTTCTGTCGCCCCCTGTGGTCTAAGGTGGTAGTGTCTCTGAGCACCAGACCTCTCATGTTACTGCAGCAGGTCTGACAGTCTGACCCTCTCAGTCCTGGTTCTGGTTCTCCCGTGTCCCCCTTCCCTCCAGCGGGTCCAGCAATACGTCCTGGGTCTCCAGCAGCGTGGTGTCGGTGTTGACTCCCAGAGAGGAGAAGCTCTGCTCCTAGAGGAGGAGGAGGAGGAGGAGGAGGAGGAGATGCTGCTGCTGATGGGAGCTGAGATCTCCTCCTTCCTGGAGGACCTGGGTCTGTCCACGGTGGACCAGGTCTCTGCTGGAGGATCTGGGTCTGTCCACGGTGGACCAGGTCTCTGCTGGAGGACCTGGGTCTGTCCACGGTGGACCAGGTCTCTGCTGGAGGACCTGGGTCTGTCCACGGTGGACCAGGTCTCTGCTGGAGGATCTGGGTCTGTCCACGGTGGACCAGGTCTCTGCTGGAGGACCTGGGTCTGTCCACGGTGGACCAGGTCTCTGCTGGAGGACCTGGGTCTGTCCACGGTGGACCAGGTCTCTGCTGGAGGACCTGGGTCTGTCCACGGTGGACCAGGTCTCTGGAGGCGTTGGTTCTCCTCCTCCCTCCTCAGGACAGGAAGTTTATTTTGAAAAGAGGGTCTAAGGAGTGCAGAGAGTTGCTGTGTTGGTGTGTTGACCCCCCCGAGGGTTTGGCTGCGGTGGATCTGCATGAGGTGACGGATGTGACGCTTATTAACCCGAGAGAGGCTGCAGAGGGGAACTCTCCGGCTCCGGATTAGACCCGGTCTGCTGGGTCCTGCATGTGGACCACGTGCTGTATTTCCATTTAACGTTCCTCCGGATGTCTGCAGTATGAGCGGCAGGATATATATATGTGTGTGTGTGTGTGTGTGTGTGTGTGTGTGTGTGTGTGTATATATATATATATATATATATATATATATATATATATATATGTGTGTGTGTGTGTATATATATATATGTATGTATATATATATATATATATATATATGTATGTATATAAAGCATTATCTCCGTTTACTTTATGATTCACACCAAACTACAACATTTACAAGAAGATGATTTTGTGCGTTTTGTAACGGAACGCTCTCGGCTGGTTGTTTCCACTTCGTCTTCATGTGAGCTTTTAGCCCTGATGAAGATGAAGATGATGATGATGAGCTCGGCTGCTCTCAAACCGAACGCTGCAATCCCCAGTGCATGATGGGAAACGCCGGGCTGTCTCCTGATTAAAACTACAAGTAGCCTACAGATCAGATCTAACAGGATGTAAACATGTAACTTCCTGTTTATTCTCATAAAGTCTCATAAAGATTTATTTCATGTGAATCCTGTGCAGCCAAACAGGTAAAAAACAGTCAGAAGAAGAGTTTCTTCTTCTCTGCTTTCATTAGTTCTCTTCTTGGTGTTTTATTACCACTGAGGAGCCTCCTGCTGTGCATCCAGCTCAACGATGTTAAATCTCCTCCAGAACAAACAGGAAGCCGAGCGTCTGATTTCCCTCCGGCCGCAAACAAAGAATCACAATCGACTCTTCTTCGGTGGTATACGTCTCGCTTCACGCCGTCGTCTCTTTTATTATTTCCTCCTCTTGATTCTTTCATTTCCTCTCTGGCTGCTCAGCTTCTCAAATCTCTCACAAGATGTTTTCTCGCCTCATTTGATCAAAAACCTGAACCAGAAGTCGCCAACCGGCCGTCTCCTCGTCCCGTCTCCTCGTCCCGTCTCCTCGTCCCGTCTCCTCGTCCCGTCTCTGTCTCCTCGTCCCATCTCCGTCTCCTCGTCCCGTCTCCTCGTCCCGACTCCTCGTCTTGTCTCCTCGTCCCGTCTCCTCGTCCCGACTCCTCGTCCCGACTCCTCGTCCCGTCTCCTCGTCCCGTCTCCTCGTCTTGTCTCCTCATCCCGTCTCCTCGTTTGCTCGACACCTGACCCTGAAGTCTCCTCCCGGAGGCTCCTCTGCCGGCCTTTATGTTCCCGCTCATGTTGTGGACACATTCAGTGTTTCATGGTGTGAATGTGAAGCAGCTCCTCAGCAGAGAAGCCGTTCGGCTCAAATGATGTTGAATTGAATTAACCAGATAAAGACCAAATTAATCCTCAACGTATTTTACACGTTCCACTGAGTCCTAAACCAGACATGAGTCAGCAGTGTTTCACTTCCTGTTCCCTCGTCTGAAGTCAGCGTGTCTCAGCTCAGACGGTCTGTTTAACGCCAGCGTTTAGTTCTCTGATTATAACACAGGTCAGTGAATCTTACAGGAGACACTAGTCCTGCTTTAGCTTAGTGGAGGAGATTAAAGTGAAACTAACTCATTCAAATAAATGAAAAAACTGTAAATGTACAGAAATTCTCAAGCAAGGTTTTACAGAAACAGTTATTTTACAGATTTAATACAAAAGAGGAGAAACTCCGTGTGACGGTCTCCTCAGGGCTCAACTCGAGCCAATCAACAAAGGTGTGTGTGTGTGTG
>NC_136543.1:21692735-21714294 GCF_910591455.1 Pholis gunnellus | reverse complement strand
GTGTGTGTGTGTGTGTGTGTGTGTGTGTGTGTGTGTGTGTGTGTGTGTGTGTGTGTGTGTGTGTGTGTGTGTGTGTGTAGGTGTGTGTGTGTGTGTGTGTGTGTGTAGGTGTGTGTGTGTGTGTGTGTGTGTGTGTGTGTGTAGGTGTGTGTGTGTGTGTGTGTGTGTGTGTGTGTGTAGGTGTGTGTGTGTGTGTGTGTGTGTGTGTGTGTGTGTAGGTGTGTGTGTGTCTCTGTGTGTGTGTGTAGGTGTGTGTGTGTGTGTGTGTGTGTGTGTAGGTGTGTGTGTGTGTGTGTGTGTGTAGGTGTGTGTGTGTGTGTGTGTGTGTGTGTGTGTGTGTGTGTGTGTGTGTGTGTGTGTAGGTGTGTAGGTGTGTGTGTGTCTCTGTGTGTGTGTGTAGGTGTGTGTGTGTGTGTGTGTGTGTGTGTAGGTGTGTGTGTGTGTGTGTGTGTGTGTAGGTGTGTGTGTGTGTGTGTGTGTGTAGGTGTGTGTGTGTGTGTGTGTGTGTGTGTAGGTGTGTGTGTGTGTGTGTGTGTAGGTGTGTGTGTGTGTGTGTGTGTGTGTGTGTGTGTGTGTGTCCGCTCGCTGTCTGCTGACCTGGTTTCTGTTCAGGTGTTTAGAGTCTAAACTGCTTCCTGACAGTTTGTCCCTCGAGTTCTTAAAGTGCGATCCGTCCTGTTTCCATCATCGCTGACCTGGTTTTTAAGAATAGTACACACGATGAACTAATAGACAACTTTCCTATTCATAGATTCTTTCCACTGATGCTGGAAATCATTGTTGAATTTGACCCGGTGGTTTAATGCTCACATTGTATGCTAGCATGTAGCCCGTTCACGTTGATTAATAATATAGAATTTGTTACTTTCTCTGTTTATTTGTCCGTCTTCTTTGAGACATTTTTATCAATGTTTTCATGTTCAATCTCTTTGATGTTCCAAATCCATAACTTGCGGAATCCCCCAGGAAGCATCTTAAGGCCTTTGTTCTTTTAATGATATGCTAATGACTTAAAATCCGTCTCTATGCAGACGATGCTGCGCTGATCACATAAAGATCAAACACGTGTCATATTATAAACTTCAATCTAAATGGATTCGGTTTGCATTGTGGACCAAGCGGAGGAAGTATTTTGTTGTTTTAGTTGAGTTGTGTCAGCAAACACTTCAAGCTTAAAACGGAGGTTTATGATTTGAATTTGACATAATCAGCTGTCGTTAGCCGTTAAACGCTTTTAATGGTGCTGCTCCTGTAGTTCAATGCAGTTTAACTGCTGCTACCAGTCAGTGCAGCAGTTCCTCACAGACGTCTCAAAATGAGCTGCTTATGGTTTTATCTCACTCACAATTAATCAACATACGATTGATTCTCTCCCCTCAAAGCTGCCAGACTCCAGTCAGACAACAGTCTGTTTCCTTTGCTGGCCGTCGGACCGAACTCATCAAAACCGTCTGTGTGAGTCTTTCCACTGACAAACTCCAAACTACAACACAAGTTACTTTGAACTGTTACAGAAGTCAGAGTACATGTGAATAAACCAAACCGCTCTGAAGCAACAAACCAACGAGTGTTTGCATGTTTGTGGTTAAATATGTTTTCATGTCAAACCGTCTGAAGCTGAAGTCTGGTCAGTGCTCTACGCTCCAAACCAACCTCAGCTCGTTACACGGATACTGTCCTTCAAAATAAACCTTTAGTTTCACACGAGACACAAACTGCGCTCTGCTGGACTGGACGCTCCTCAGAAAGAAGTTGTTTTTTATAGAATCATTTAGTTTTTTATTAGTTTGAGCTGCAGTGTGAACTCATATCTCTCTCTCTCTCTCTCTCTCTCTCTCTCTCTCTCTCTCTCTCTCTCTTTCTGTTTCCACATTAAATCAGCTCCTCTGTTTATTTGAACTCTTTACTTCACTTCCCTGTAGATCACCGGTGCTTTCAGGAACCCTGCATGTTGTCTGTACGTTTGTGCTTCACCTGTAATCGTCTCTGTTACGGGTTCACACGGCGTGTGGATTGTGATTTACTGAACCACGTGTGAAGGTTGTAGCTTCGGTCCGGTTAAAGGTCTGAAGTTTGATGAGCTGGAAGTCTGATTTATTGTCTGATTATTGAGCAGCGGAGATGTCTTCATAAATACTGTGTCTGCTTTCATTATCATGCATCTTGTTTCTCATCTGAAAACACTATAATAGGACTATTATGGTATGCATTGTGTGTGTGTGTGTGTGTGTGCAGCTGCAGTGTTTGACCCGATTAAATCACCTCAAAGCTTCTATGAAAAATCCACTTTTGGGGGAAAATAGAAAACCTCGGTCTTTTGTCTGCCAGCGCCGCTTAACTTCCCTTCGCTGAGTTTTAGCAGCTAATCTGCCAGATGGTGAGTTGTACCGGAGCCGAGATGGAGCGAGTCCCAGGTTAACGTGTCTGAACACGACCCAACACGGGCAGCCGGCAGACAGCGCACACAGGTGGGAGGCTTTACTGCAGCTTCTGGGGCTGAAAACATGAAACTATCGGTTCTCCGGTGAAACAACGAGAAACTGTTCCACTGCTGCGGGGGAACGTCTCTAAACGATTGGTGCTGACAGGACTTTAGTTTTTCTCTTCAAGCTAGAAAACAC
This sequence comes from Pholis gunnellus, assembly GCF_910591455.1. Classification (NCBI taxonomy): domain Eukaryota; kingdom Metazoa; phylum Chordata; class Actinopteri; order Perciformes; family Pholidae; genus Pholis; species Pholis gunnellus. The sequence goes on along the minus strand of NC_136543.1, from coordinate 21,711,673 downwards.
CTCGCGTCCAGAGAGAAAGTGAAGGATTTAGAGTTTTTAGATTTCATCAAAGGAGCCTGTTTTGTGTTCAGTCACGTCAGAGAGCAGACGATGCGTCCTGACTTTCTGTGAAAGTGAAAGCTCTGCTTTCATTGTTTGTTCTCTATCTTCTGATGCTTCACATGCTGGTTTTATCTCAGAGCAGACGATGTCAAAACACCAGCACGGTCTCTTTGAGTCTGGTTTGAGGTCTCAACGTGTGGAAGTCAAAGCTTCACGTGTTAAAGCTGCATTCTCTCTAATGTCCACCAGGGGGCGACTCCTCTGGTTGTATAGAAGTCTATGAGAAAATGACTCTACTTCTCTCTTGATTTATTACCTCAGTAAACATTGTAAACATGAGTTTATGGTCTCAATCTCTAGTTTCAAGTCTTCTTCAATACAGCATGATGTTCATTTAGTACATGATGGTCCATTTAGAGTCACACAGACCATAAAGCAGGGGATGCTTTAGGGGCGGGGCTACACAGTGATTGACAGGTCGCTACGTCGCTCCTCCTCAGGCCAGATGTGGTCACTTCCTGTTCACTGGTTGCACAGAAACAAGATGGCGACGGACAAAAGGCCGAACTGGAGGCTTCAACCGTCACGACGTGTACGTCCACTTCTACACACGCTTCTAAAGAGCAGCCAGTGGAAACAGATCAGGTGTGAGCTGAACCTCCGGACCTCCACGGGGCTCCCAGAGACTCTCAGGGACTCCCAGAGACTCCCAGAGACTCCCAGGGACTCCCAGAGACTCTCAGGGACTCCCAGAGACTCCCAGAGACTCCCAGAGACTCTCAGGGACTCCCAGAGACTCCCAGAGACTCCCAGAGACTCCCAGAGACTCCCAGAGACTCCCAGGGACTCCCAGAGACTCCCAGAGACTCCCAGAGACTCCCAGAGACTCTCAGGGACTCCCAGAGACTCCCAGGGACTCCCAGGGACTCCCAGGGACTCCCAGAGACTCCCAGAGACTCCCAGAGACTCCCTAATCCCAGAGAGACCGGGAGCCGATTACCCAACGGGAGAGAGCCGCCGTGTGTGTGTGTGTGTGTGTCCTGCTGTGTCGTCAGATCTCTGGTAATCAGATTACCTGCAGGTTTACACTGAGTGTTGTCGTCTCATCTCTGTCTCATCCCTTTATCCTCTCCTTCCCTCCTTCCTCTCCTTCCCTCCTTCCTCTCCTTCCTCTCCTTCCCTCCTTCCCTCCTTCCTCTCCTTCCCTCCTTCCCTCATGTACTCGGGCACGTCACCTTCGTCGTCCTCCCCTTCCTCCCACATTATTTCCCTCCTATCTTTTTTTTGGTTGCCACGGCAGCCACGGTATCCCAGCATGCTCAGCGGGAGGATCAGACTGCTCAGCGGACGAGCGTCTGCTCGCATCGTCTGCAGCGAAGCAGAACGTGTTGCCACGGAGAAGAGGAGGCTGAGACAGTGGAGAGAGGAGGAAGAGAGGAAGATGATGAGGAGATGAGGAGATGAGGAGATGAGGAGATGAAGCTTGTTGTTGTTTGGTTCTAGTTGAGGGTTTGAAAGTGAAAGTCTTCTTAAAGGCACAGAACGTGTTCTTCAGTCCTTTTCAGGAAGTAAACACAAAGAAATACTCAAAAACTCAACAACTCTTTAAATCAAACGAACCTCCAGAGACGCTGAGGAGGAGAGAACCAGAGTTCAGTGTGAAGACGAGTAGAGTCGCTTTGTTTCACCGCTGTGGAGCCGAGACAACAACGACTGAATAAGAAGTGACGAAGTGGTCGTGACGTCACTCATCGGTTTGTGGATCCTCCAGTTCCTCATCTGGTCCGTCTCGGTTTACAGGAGACTCGATGTTACAGTTAACTTCAGAGAAATACATGACTCCTGTTTACATTACATTACATTCATTACATTCATTACATTACATTACATTACATTACATTACATTCATTACATTACATTACATTCATTACATTACATTACATTACATTACATTACATTCATTACATTACATTACATTACATTCATTCAGCAGTAACAGGTCTGCTGTCGTGCAGGCGTTTCTCTGCACTCGGCCTCAGACAATCAGCCTGAAACAGCTCAACTCTGTGAGTGAGAAGTGCATTAAGAGCTGCAGCAGATACGTCAACACACACACAGAGTCAGTAGCTGAGGATTTAAGAGCCGGCGGTGTGTGTGACATTATCGGAGGGACAAATTAATGGAGCTCAGATCTGATGTGTTCTCGGCTCTTCGCTCGGCTGCTCTGGACTGCAGTCAATTGGACATGAGGCTGTGTGTGTGTGTGTGTGTGTGTGTGTGTGTGTGTGTGTGTGTGTGTGTGTGTGTGTGTGTGTGTGTGTGTGTGTGTGTTACTTCAGAGTCCCTCCAGCTAGAACAGCCGGTCCAGACTCTTCTTCACAGTCCAGGCTGCTGGATATTCTGTTGGTATTCCACGTGCTGCTGGACTTCAGTATGACATCATTCAGACTGTTGTGAGAGGATCAGCTGATCGATGTGTTCACAGCTTCCATCATCCATCGTCCTCCTCTGATCCGGGGTCGGGTCGCGGTGCAGCAGGCTGCTCATTCTGAGCGATGCCGAGTCATCACAGCTAAAGAACACACAGTTACTGTTCGTCGTGGTTCAGGCAGCTAGGGGGCGGGGCTTAGGTGTGTGAGACAACAATGGCGTCTCCTGAAGACGTTAGCTTAGATGCTACAGTAGCATCAGTTCTATCAGAGATAGATAGAGATATATATATATATATATATATATAGCTTTGTGATGAACGATCTGTTACTGAATGAAAAGGCTGCGAGTTAAAAGACACAATAAATCTTCTCAAAATGAGCAAAAAGTCATTTTCTCCAAGCAGCGCACACACCCACACACACACACACACACACACACTCACACACACACACACACACACACACACACACACACACACACACACACACACACACACACACACATCCAGCGTGTCATCTGCTGATCTGTCTTCGTTAGTGCTGCTGTTCAGAGCCGCAGGATCAGCTTGTTAGTCTGAGAGATGTCGCCCAGCAGGACGACACGGTGTGTGTGTGTGTGTGTGTGTGTGTGTGTGTGTGTGTGTGTGTGTGTGTGTGTGAGGTTGTACTGTGAGTGTTTGCGCTGATATCTGATTATTTATTTATTAATTATTTATATTTAAGAACACATGAAACAGCTGACTCAGCCTCTTCTCCACTATTAAAAGTTAGGAAATGAAGCTTCATGACTTTATGTTTGGTTTAGTTTTATGTGACCTTTATTTTGTAGGAGACTTTTGGTCTTTAATGTGACTGATTAACTGGTAGCAGATAAATGGGCTGTGATGTCATCGCTTTAAGAGCCGCTCCTCTCCGTCGTTAACGTCAAAAGAGTTCACGCTGAAGACGGCTGAGGACACACACACACACACACACACACACACACACACACACACACACACACACACAGGTCTCCTGGGTCAAAGTCCTCTCTCTGTTTAAAGGTCCACTTCAGTGAGGACATCAGCTGGAAGGGGACATGAGGACAGGAGGAAGGGAGGATGGAAGGACAGGAGGAAAGAAGGACATGAGGACATTAGGACATGAGAATGGGGGGAATGGAGGACGTTAGGACATGAGGACGTTAGGACATGAGGACGTTAGGACATGAGGACGTTAGGACATGAGGATGGGAGGACAGGAGGACGTTGTTTGGTTCAGTGTGAAGAAGAAGAAGAAGAAGAAGAGGAGACCTGTCCCCGTCTCTCCTGGAGGTTATAAATAGCTCCTGACTGGACGCTGAGCTTCTGTTGGTCGTCTTTGAACTCTTGAGAGATGTAATTGGCTCGGAGGGGGGTTGAGACCCGTCTCCATGGGAACCAGAGACGGATTGGTCTCGTTGGTGACAGACGTCTTCTGTTCTCTTCTGTTCTCTTCTGTCACTTTGTTTCATTGTTGTTGAAAACAGGACGATGAATAATTAAGTTATTAACATCAGAATTTATATCTGAGATGTAAAGTTGTGAAATCTAGAAGAACGTGATCTAAATTTAAATAAAGTCATAAAGACAACGTGTCATAAGAAAAGTCTATTTTATTAATGTCATTAGATCCAAAGTCAGAATATTCTCCATCCTGTTAACACACACACACACACACACACACACACACACACACACACACACAATCCTGCAGACTCACATATTGTATTACAACATGACAGATGGTTAAAATACATACGACCAATTCTGAGCTTTCATGAAACCCCAACACACATGTACACACACACACACACACATGTACACACACGTTCACACACGTACACACACACATACACACACATGTACACACACGTACACACACGTTCACACACGTACACACACACACAGCAGATAATCCGGTTTAATCTCGTCTCTGTCTGAAGTTCTAGCGAGTCACAACATGACTTCCTGTCTCGTCAGGTGACGTCACTTCTTCTTCTGTGGTGTTGTAGTTGAGCTCAGTTAAGATGATATTAAAGAGCTTTTGCCTCACCTGTAGCCACGCCCCTCAGTGATGTCAGCATGCACTACATACCCCTGGGTATTCTGTGATGTCATCAGACTGATGTAGTCACGTTAGTTGGAGCATTTGTACTTAAAAAATGACTTTAACGATCAACTGATCGTTGGAATGTTCTGTCGATGGATCGACCGATCGTTAGAATGTTCTGTTGATGGATCGACTGATCGTTGGAATGTTCTGTTGATGGATCGACTGATCGTTGGAATGTTCTGTTGATGGATCGACTGATCGTTGGAATGTTCTGTTGATGGATCGACTGATCGTTGGAATGTTCTGTCGATGGATCGACTGATCGTTGGAATGTTCTGTTGATGGATCGACTGATCGTTAGAATGTTCTGTTGATGGATCGACCGATCGTTAGAATGTTCTGTTGATGGATCGACTGATCGTTAGAATGTTCTGTTGATGGATCGACTGATCGTTGGAATGTTCTGTTGATGGATCGACCGATCGTTAGAATGTTCTGTTGATGGATCGACTGATCGTTAGAATGTTCTGTTGATGGATCGACTGATCGTTGGAATGTTCTGTTGATGGATCGACCGATCGTTAGAATGTTCTGTTGATGGATCGACTGATCGTTAGAATGTTCTGTTGATGGATCGACTGATCGTTGGAATGTTCTGTTGATGGATCGACTGATCGTTAGAATGTTCTGTTGATGGATCGACTGATCGTTAGAATGTTCTGTTGATGGATCGACTGATCGTTGGAATGTTCTGTCGATGGATCGACTGATCGTTGGAATGTTCTGTCGATGGATCGACTGATCGTTGGAATGTTCTGTCGATGGATCGACTGATCGTTGGAATGTTCTGTCGATGGATCGACTGATCGTTGGAATGTTCTGTCGATGGATCGACTGATCGTTGGAATGTTCTGTTGATGGATCGACTGATCGTTGGAATGTTCTGTTGATGGATCGACTGATCGTTGGAATGTTCTGTTGATGGATCGACTGATCGTTAGAATGTTCTGTTGATGGATCGACTGATCGTTGGAATGTTCTGTTGATGGATCGACTGATCGTTGGAATGTTCTGTCGATGGATCGACCGATCGTTGGAATGTTCTGTTGATGGATCGACTGATCGTTGGATTGTTCTGTTGATGGATCGACTGATCGTTGGAATGTTCTGTTGATGGATCGACTGATCGTTGGAATGTTCTGTTGATGGATCGACTGATCGTTGGAATGTTCTGTCGATGGATCGACTGATCGTTGGAATGTTCTGTTGATGGATCGACTGATCGTTGGAATGTTCTGTCGATGGATCGACTGATCGTTAGAATGTTCTGTTGATGGATCGACTGATCGTTGGAATGTTCTGTTGATGGATCGACCGATCGTTGGAATGTTCTGTTGATGGATCGACTGATCGTTGGAATGTTCTGTCGATGGATCGACTGATCGTTGGAATGTTCTGTCGATGGATCGACTGATCGTTGGAATGTTCTGTTGATGGATCGACCGATCGTTGGAATGTTCTCTGGTGTTGAGTTCCACTTTAAAAACATGGAATACCTTTTATGGAACCAATGATGTCATATTAGCAGTACCTGAGCTCAAAGTCAACACATCGATCTCCAAGGCAACCACATAAACTCCCATCTGCTGATGAAGACCATGTGACGGGATTTAAAGCTCTGGGAAAAGCCGCTGACTCGCTCATTTAGATTTTGTGCTGAAGAAGTCCAATAAAAGACTTTATGTTTATTAAAAAGTTGACGTCGCTTCATGTGACATCACAACGACCCGTGAGTCTGATTACATCATCCAAACTCTCATTGTTTGGTTTTTTAAAGTCAGAGCGACAGATGGAGGAGACGCTCCAGTCCTGCTGGAACCGGATCAAGTCGGAGGGTTTAAATGTCTTTAGCAGAGATTTAAAACCCGCTGCAGGCCGAGCTGTCGACACTTAGTCACTGTTATTGTTTAAAACCCCGTCTGGAGAGCCGGAGGACCGTCTCAGTCCAGACCTTCATCCATACATCATGATCATAATACTAACATCAGGTATCAGAGATCTACTGCCGGTCTGATGAACGTTGATGTTGAACAGTGATCTCAGAGGCTGTCGGCCAATCACGTAGCCCCCTTTGTACGACGGTGCGCTGCTCTGTTGGGATCAGACCTGTGACCCTCGACCCCACGCTGTCCACAAACAGGAAGTGTTTCTGGGTCAGCGATGACCTCTGACCTCTAACCTCCGACCCTCAGGAGCTCTGTGTTCCAGTCTTTGAACGTGAACTCTTCAACAGAGGGAAGATCTTTACACTTTAACCGTCTGAACATCGGAGCAGTTTCTCCTCTGTGACTTTAATTTACTCTTCAAAATAAAAGTCCTGCTCCTGCAACAGAAAAGATGAACATCTGGCTGCTCCGTGTGCAGCTGGATTCACTTCAGAAGTTTAGAGAGAAACCCGTTTAAACGAGACAAAGAAGAAGACATGAAATGATGATGAGGAGGTGAGGAAGAGGAGACACAAATCAGTCTTCCTCCTTTCATTAACGATTCTGTCTCTCTCTTCTTAATTTCTCTCCTCCTCCTCCTCCTCCTCCTCCTCCTCCTCCTCTGTTCTAATCAATGTGATCGATTCCCTCTTCCTGTTGTCTCTGATCTATTTTCTCTGCTCGTCTCTTTTAACTAATTTAATCTCTCGCCTCTTTACATCTTCTTCTGGTCTCATTGGACCTAATGGACGCGGTCACATGACTGTTTAAAGTCAAATGTGTATTTGTTTAATGAGACGCGTTGAATATAATGTTTTAGATTAAATATCACGATTTTAAGCTTTGTTTCAGCTTCTTTCTCTGACCGAAGTGTTCGTCACGCATGATGCGTTCAAGGACCGTCTGAAAGATAATAATCTGACGATGAAGACGTTTTTTTACAGCTTCGGGCTGATAAACAGTCTAGTTTTGGTGATTGTTTAAAATAACCAGAACTCAAAGAATAATGTTGAAAGACTTTTATTTACAAACATAAAATATGTAAATGAGGACTTAGTTCACATGTGGTTTAGTGATTGTGTCTATGTGATGATGAGGATGACGATGAAGGAGCAACAGTGATGTTTCACCACTTTATTGTTGTAAATAAAGCCGATCTGAGCGACTTCCTGTCCCGGTTTATTCTCCACATTCTCCCATGATCCTCTGCTGTTTGACCTCGTTAGGGAGGTTGCCTCTAATTGGACGCTGCTCGTCTAAATTGCTCCATTAGCTCCAGTAAAGGTTAACGGGAGAAAGAAACTCAGTTCCCTTTAACTCAGCAGCTAACGAGCAGCCTTCTCCTCTGTGTTTCAGGACGTCTGAGGGGGTCCCCCCCCCCCGCCTCCACACTTCCTGTTTTACTTCCTGGAACACAGCGAGCACTTCCTGTCACCTGACCGGCCGGAGGCTCCACCTGTCCGTCGCAGCGCGTTCACAGAGCGTGAGTGTTTCTGTGGGATTATGACATTCCAAGGAAGGAAGGATGAAGGAAAGGAGAGAGGGAGAACATAAAGACAGGAAGTGAAAAAGGGAAATAATGTGGCAGCTGCAAAAATACAACAGAAGAAGAAAGTCGTAAGAAAGACAACATGAATCCATCCTTTATTTATTCATCCATTGTTTTCATCTCTTCTTCTCTTTTATCCAAATCGGTCTCTTCTTCCTGCTGAATCTCCTCTCTTCCTCTTTTCCTCTCTTCCTCTTTTCCTCTTTTCCTCTTTTCTACTTTTCCAGTAGACATCTCTCCTCCTCCTCCTCCTCCTCCTCCTCCTCCTCCTCCTCCTCCTCCTCCTCCTCCTCTTTAGATGAAGTGAGCAGAACGTGTCTCTCCTCATCGTTAGAGGTCAACGATCACATCAAAGTCATTTATAATATTTCATATTTGTTGTAAAGTGAAGCTTCATGTTTTCATTAAAGACGTCTTCATGTGTTCATATAATATGAACACATGAAGACATTCACAGCTGAAAGCTGCCCTGAAGCCAGTAAGAGCACCTTTGAGATGTTTGAACATGATTCATAAATAAATGTGATCGTTCGTCTGAGAATTAAACTACTTAGCTGTGTGTGTGTGTGTGTGTGTGTGTGTGTGTGTGTGTGTGTGTGTGTGTGTGTGTGTGTGTGTGTGTGTGTGTGTGTGTGTGTGTGTTTGTGTATATATGTGTATCTATCTGCGTGTGTGTGTGTGTGTGTGTGTGTGTGTATGTGTGTATCTATCTGTGTGTGTGTGTGTGTATGTGTGTATCTATCTGCGTGTGTGTGTGTGTGTGTGTGTGTGTGTGTGTATGTGTGTATCTATCTGTGTGTGTGTGTGTGTGTGTGTGTGTGTGTGTGTCTCAGTCTGCAGCTACATCTTATGAGGGATTAGCATTTAGCCTCGTAGTTAGCTCTGTATTAACCTGCCGGGTCACAGAGCAAAGCCTGCAATCAATTATATGGATTAGCATTAGCTTAGCCTTGGCGTGTTTTTATTGATGCTGACAGCACACGCACACGCACACGCACACACACACACACACCCACAGACGCACGCACACGCACACGCACACACACACCCACAGATGCACGCACACACACACACACACCCACAGACGCACGCACACGCACACACACACACCCACAGATGCACGCACACACACACACACACACAGATGCACGCACACAAACACACACACACCCACAGATGCACGCACAAACACACACACACCCACAGATGCACGCACACACACACACACACACACCCACAGACTCACGCACACGCACACACACACACCCACAGACGCACGCACACACACACACACACCCACAGACGCACGCACACACACACACACACATTGTATTGCTCTTAGTCACTCCTCTCTTTGTCTCCTCACAGCTGACGTCCACCATGACCTGCTGACATCATTACGCCCCGCCCCCCCCTCCCCCAAACCCCCCTCCTCCTCCTCCTCCTCCTCCTCCCCCCCGCTCTCCCTCCTTCAAAATGGCGCCGACCAACTGGCCGTCGCCGTGGCGACCGCTCCCGCCATTGGTGCCGCCGCTGCTGCTCGTCCTCGCTTCCTGTTTCCTGTCCGAGTCGGCCTCGACCGCGCCCTTCCCCAAAGACCTGGAGCCCATCGACGTGGTCGCCTCGGAGCGTGAGTAGACGCTCCAGCACAGAAACACTGACCTCATCACTCACTGCACTCTCATTGGTTCAGCCCCGAGTAATAACCTGTGTGACTTTGTGTTTGTTAATAATGTACAAACGGCCATCTTTGTTTTTCACATTTGTAGCATCAAAATGTTACAATTAACCACCGTGAAGAGAAAACACACTGTTAAGAGTTAAAGTTGTAAAACATAAACACGGACAACGTGTCAATCACCGTGTAGCCCCGCCCCTAAAGCATCCCCTGCTTTATGGTCTGTGTGACTCTAAATGGACCATCACTTACTAAATGAACATCATGCTGTATTGAAGAAGACTTGAAACTAGAGATTGAGACCATAAACTCATGTTTACAATGTTTACTGAGGTAATAAATCAAGAGAGAAGTAGAGTCATTTTCTCATAGACTTCTATACAACCAGAGGAGTCGCCCCCTGGTGGACACTAGAGAGAATGCAGTGTGTTCTTCTTCTCTCCGTTCATTAATGTTCTCTCCGTGTTGTTGTTCTCTCTCTGCAGAGTCCTACCAGTTTCCAGGTTTTCAGGGTTTGCTTCAGGACAACGACACGCTGCGTCTGGGTCTGGACTTCCAGAGGTTGTTACGCATCAACCACATGTTGTACATCGCTGCCAGGTCAGTCGACACACACACACACACACACACACACACACACACACACACACACACACACACACACACACACACACACATTTAGATGTTCAACAATAAAACAGAAAGAAATCTACTGGAGACACAGAAACTCACCACAACAATGGTTTCTGTGTGATCGTTGGACGTTTGTCGGCCTCTGAGAGCAGGAACAAGAAACCATTTCTGTTCTGCAGATTGAAGTAAATATTTACAAATATCATTATTAATGAACGAAATTACTTTCTGTCTTTCTTCTTGTGGTCTCTGTGTGTTTGACGTCCTCTCAAGTCCCTTGAAGTGTTTCTACTTATAAAGTATCTGGATCTGTGTTTCCATGCTTTGTGGTGTTTTGCTCTGCTGATCTGCTGTGTTGCTTGTAACTGCTCGTTTTAAATATTAAATCACTAACTTCATAAGATGTAGATTAAGTCATGATAACAGACGTGATAAAGGCTGATTGTTGAACACAAACATTCTCATATCAAAGTATAAACAGCACATTTACTGTCGTGTTTGACTGTACGAGGTGTGACTCAGCGTGGTGAGCGCTGACTCGGTGCTTTCCTCTCCTCAGGGATCACGTGTTTGCAGTGAACCTGACGACGGCTTCGGAGGCGTTCGTCCCTCGGCTGGTGAGTCAAATTATACGATCAACACAAATGTTTTTGCACCCGGACAGTCGCACGAGACAGAAGATACAGAACCCGCCGCTCAACGCGGTCGACCTCTGAACCGCGGAGGAAGACGGTTAAATCCACAGATTGCTTCCATCCCAGCTCTGTGTTTATGAGATTCAACCGTAATCACAGCTGAGACACTTGAACTGTGAAGTCGTGCTTGAAACAACGGCTCGTTGATTTCAGACGGAGGCAGAGAAAAGAAAAGGCTTTCAGGATGAAGACTGGTCGAGTGTGACGGGCCCTCTGCTCACTCCCCTACATATCGCAGAAAGACAAGCTAGCTAGCTAACTAGCGACATCTGGCTAGCTATTTCCAACATACAGCAAGCTAACATTGGTGGACAGCTGGCTAGTTAGCTAGCTTGTTGGTTTAATGCTTTAATGCTACGCTGGTTACAGAATATAAGCCAGCTTGTGGTCAGCGGTCTAGCGGGGCCTCCGCCTCGTTCCCTGCTGCTCCGGAGAAAGACAAGCTAACTCGCTAACTAGCCAGCCATCCGTCTCCAGAGCTGCTTCTAGTCTCTTCACTGACGTGTGTTGACACCAGAACAAGTGACAGCCGTCGCCATTTTTCTTTTGTACTTGTCAAATGACCACGGAAACCACTTCAGTATCCGTCGTACTCCGGTTCTACTTCTGTGTCGCCGTCTCTTTCCCGTCACGCTGGGCTTGAGTTTCTAGCTTCTTTTAAAAAGCGTCACACAGACTCTCTGTGATTCTTGTCTCACGTCAGAATCTTTCCCTCAAAGCGTCGAGACCGGCATCGAACCCGACGGCTGACAAACGCAGAGAAACATTTCGTCTTCTTCTCCTTCCGCAGTGAATATCAGAACAAAACTACAGCAGCTCGTAGCACAAAGGACGCGCTTCCCTTTGATCTGCACACCTCCTCCTCATCAAAGAGGAGAGGTTACAGGGTGCCCCCCCCCCCCCGACCGTAATGGGCCTCCCGGTGCATTGTGGGACGGCCCACAGCAGCTCTTTGATGTGAGATGTTAGTCTCGTTATCAGTGATCCGACCTTTCAGTCCTCTCTGTGTGTTTGTCTTTAAAGCGTTAAACGTGTTAGTTGATGAACTCGTGTTGTGCTCACGTCCGACGTCTTCACCTGTTCAACGTCCAAGACGACACGTTTTTGTCATTTTTGTTCCGCTGATGTGTCTCTCAGGTGGAAATAATCTGTTCTCGATGGAGGTTTTTACACATTATGCTCCATAATAATAGATCATCTTCCTGCATATCAGAGGGAATGATCCGCTAACACCACATGTTTGACTCACGACGGTTATAAAACTAGTGTTTGTTGTGTGAGGGTTCAACAATACTGTGCATTCACATGAAACACTACATTTGGGATAAATTACCTACAAACTGGCTGACAAAACGTGGTAATAGGTCATCAAAGTTTCACATTATAAAGGTAATCTAATCAGATTACTCTCACCTTTTGGATTACCATGACGTCATTATCTCACGTGTGAAGCAGAAGAAGCCGCCATCGTGGCTCTTTGGCTCGTTCGTGTTTCTGTATTTTAACTCGGAGCAGCAGCAACCGCACACATTAAACTGTCATTTTATTCACATTCAAAGCTTCTGTTGACGTGTTTTGAATGTTTTTATTCATGTCATTGGTTTAAGATGGAAAAATAAGAGTTCTTGTAATTGTAGATACATAAATGTAATTTATACGTCCATGTTGGGAGTGATTCATTGATCTGATGTCCGTCTGCTCGGATTCAATAACTGGAGTGTTTCTGAGTGTTTGCATTCAGTTAACGAACATCTTCGTGTTCCAGAAGCTGACGTGGCGATCCAAAGACGTCAGCAAGTGTACGGTCAGAGGGAAGAACAGCGTGAGTTCCTGCTTCTTCACCTTCTCCTGTCCTTTGTTTGTGTTTATGGACGGATGGTTTTAAAAAACACAGAAGGAAATACGTAGATGAAATCACGTTTTGTTCGTTCTAACCAGCAGAAACTATTTTAGGAAAAGGCTTCATCGCTTTCAAAGTTCAGCGACACTAAAGATAAAATGAGAAAGCCTCTGTTTACTTCAGTAAAGGAAACACATTGAAGACTTGTCGTTCTTGTAAAGATGTTTGTGTCTGGATGAATGAGGGTCCGTTCTGGTGTTGGTGTTTCTAGGACGAGTGCTACAACTACGTCAAAGTTCTGGTGCCACGAAACGACGAGACGCTGTTCGCCTGCGGCACCAACGCCTTCAACCCCACCTGCCGAAACTACAAGGTACACGGCTTCATATCCATCGTTTTAATGTGTTTTAAGACCCGATCAGAGCAGGAAATACTTCAGTCACACCGGAGAGGACTGTGCTTTCAAAATAAAAGCAGCAGGTCTGTCCAGATGTTTCATAACTTTAGCGTTCAAATGTACTGATGTTTCACCAGTCAGTGGATTATAGTGAAGTCATTCTACCTCTGGAAGTGTTTAAGGTTCTCTTTACGGGATTCAGAAGTAAATCTGTGTTTGAGGGATTGCCTCCACTCGGCTCTCAACATGGCGGCTAGCAGCTAACGGTGTTTACAGATCTAACGTTAGCTAACCAGTGTAGCGCTAACACAGCGTATCCTCGTTCAACGGCTTCAACATGTTACTCCTCATTTTTTTAGCGTTTTTTGTTTACATTTCCGCTCATACAGTCTTTTCAAAATAAACTTCAATGTTCACACTAAACAAAAACCAAACGACTTGGTTGGGTTTGAGGAAAAGATTTTCTTTTGGGTTAAATTAAGTACAGAAGTGTTGTTACCGAGGTTCCTTCTCGTGTGAGATTACGTGGAATAAACACAAATGATTGTGTATTATTTTCTGTTGTTTGTCACAAAGCTCAGAGAAGCTCTGATGACAGACCTCATTCTTTACTCCTCTGTATCTTCACATAGATAACGTAGTTCATTATGATATCAATGCTCTGAATACTGCTTTAGTTTATAATCATTTTAAAAACAAATGAATTAGCTTCAGTTTAAATGTAACCTTCCCTGCACAGCATTGTGTGTGTGTGTGTGTGTGTGTGTGTGTGTGTGTGTGTGTGTGTGTGTGTGTGTGTGTGTGTGTGTGTGTGTGTGTGTGTGTGTGTGTGTGTGTGTGTGTGTGTGTGTGTGTGTGAGTGTGTACTCATATTTCCCTCTCGGGCGGGTTAATGAGCAGAGAGACGAGGAGGTGACTTTTATTGTGGCGGGGCTCCTTCAGCTCCTAATTGAAAGCGTCAGGCAGCTCGAGACGCCTCGTCAGCACCAAATGCAACACCTTCACAGGAAGCCCCCCCCCCCCCCCCCCCCCCACCCTTTTCTTTCACGTTGCCGTGGCGCTGTGAGTTTGATTGACAGATGCTGACCCCGTTTAGCAGCAGCTTCCTGTGCTTTGAAACCTCCGGCGGCGGGAAAAAAACACAAGTTTACCTGAAGACGAGGAGCTCTGCTTCCTCTTTTATTTGGATCCAAAAGGAGAAAAGCAGCAACACTGTGCTGCTCTACTTCTATTGATTGATGGCAGAAAATAAAACTCAGCTTGTAAAGAACAGGAAGTCTTTTACGTTAACGGATGCAGTTTCACAGATAATCAGCGATGAAGCTCTAACATATGTTTTACTGTGATTGATGATCGATAGGATTGGAACGTTACATCCTGAAAGAATGTCTCTGTTTCTCTATCAACGTCATTATTATTCATCTGCACTGTAAAGAAACCGTGATTAAAATATATGTTAACTCTAAATACTAAAGGCATTCATTCCACCAGTTATAGAGGTCAGATACATTAAATACAGACATACGGCAAGTGGAGATAACTGTGTTATTTTAAATGATTTGAGTTTAAATGTCCTCGTTTAGAGGATTCAAACTGTTGACCTAAGCTCTTTCTAAAGACATCTTTAGAGGGGAATCAATTATTTTTCAAGGTTATTGTCGTATTCAGCAGCGTTGTGCAACACAATGCAGTTTGTAGTTGGAAACAGGGTGAACAGGTTTGTCTTTTAATATAATGTGAGCTCTTCGCGGGCACCTCTTGTCACCAATATCACTGATGCTCAGTAGATCGTAGCGCTGATGTTCTGGGCTGTAGAGTCCTCCTGTCCTGGACCCTGAACACCCCGTCAGGAGATAACCTCTGGTTCTATAAGGTTCTTCAGAGCTTCACGTGTTAAACCTGCATTCTCTCTAGTGTCCACCAGGGGGCGACTCCTCTGGTTGTATAGAAGTCTATGAGAAAATGACTCTACTTCTCTCTTGATTTAGTCTAAAGTCATGAACTGTCCTCACAAATATTTGTACAACTCTCAAATATTCCGGTTTTCAACAATAATAATAATATTATTTATATTTGTATCTCATTGTTTGTCATGCTCCGTCTCAATCATGATTCATTTTAATATGAAAGCATAAACGATGCATTGATGTGTCCGTCAATCATCGCTTCAGCGTTTGCTGCTCTCACCAGCAGACTCCGTATGCTAACGGTTAGCCTAGCCGTCATGCTAACGGTTAGCCTAGCCGTCACGCTGTAGAGCTCCAGGCATGAAAACGCTGCGTTCACGGTGGAAACACTGATGTAGAATATGTTAATGAGTCGGGTGACATGTTGTTGAGAGAGTTTCAAAATGTTTTGGATTTTAGGGGACAGAACAGCATTTTGAATCTGCTGAGGAGCTGAAAGGAAAATCACTTCAACTTACAACGAACTCTTGAAATGATGAAAGTAAACTCTGGTGTCTCTTTTGTTTTTATCTCTTTACTTTCATTTTTTTAACAGAAAGAGTCAAAAGTCTGAGAAGGAGGAAGCTCTTTGGTAGATAATAATGAGAATGAATCTGAATTAAACACATCACTGAGCTTGTTCTTCATGAACTACTGTTAGTGAATCAGCACATGTATGTAGAGAAGCGTTCTATAGAGCTGCTCTCACTGACTGACACCAGAAGAGTTTACATATATTCCATCTAGTACTGCGTGACGTGTACTTTTACCTCTTCACGGTACGCGTGTCTCCTCTCAGATGACGTCTCTGGAGCAGGTCGGGGAGGAGGTGGTCGGTCAGGCTCGATGTCCCTTTGAGTCCGGTCAGTCCAACGTCGGGCTGTTCGCTGGTGAGTCATCAAACTCTCTCCATCTCCGTCAGGAAGTATCCGAGTCCTTTACTGCAGTAAAAGTACTAATACCACACGGTGAAAATACTCTGCGACAAGTACAAGTCCCATTCAGAACTTTACACAGTGAAAGTATGTGAGTAATATTAGTAGTTACAGTAAAAGTATTCATTGCTCAGTAAAATGATTTCCTGTTATATCTCATGTTTCTGCTGCTTTAACGTGTTTCATTGTAATTAGTTACTTTAATCTGCATCAATGTATCTTATTCTATGACATCATCAGATGACCCTGTGAGAAGGAACAAAGGAAGTACAACATGTACCTGAGATGTAGTACAGTAAGAAGTACAACATGTACCTGAGATGTAGTACAGTAAGAAGTACAACATGTACCTGAGATGTAGTACAGTAAGAAGTACAACATGTACCTGAGATGTAGTACAGTAAGAAGTACAACATGTACCTGAGATGTAGTACAGTAAGAAGTACAATATGTACCTGAGATGTAGTACAGTAAGAAGTACAACATGTACCTGAGATGTAGTACAGTAAGAAGTACAATATGTACCTGAGATGTAGTACAGTAAGAAGTACAATATGTACCTGAGATGTAGAGGAGGAGAAGTACCTTGAATTTGAACATAAGTACTTGAGTGAATGTACTTGGTGACATCACTTCCTGTGTAACAGGAAGTTAACAGTCAGACTGTGAATGCATCTCTTGACGTGTTGCCGTCTGTCAGGAGGAGATTTCTACTCGGCCACCATGACGGACTTCCTGGCCAGCGACGCCGTCCTCTACAGGAGCCTGGGAGACGGCCGGCCCGTCCTCCGGACCGTCAAGTACGACTCCAAGTGGCTCAGAGGTCGGTCACAGAGGTCACACAACAGAAACAGCCTGCAGCCTTTAAAGTCAATGATCTTCATCAGAGACATCAAACAATGACTCGTGTGTGTGATCGTCTGTAATGAACCTGAGGGATCATTTCACCAGAACAATGGAGGTCTGTCTCCATCCTGTTAACATGCGGTCCTTCATACTCCTGTCATCGGAAAAACCAACACGGCCATGTTTACTCTGACAGGTTTAGAACGGCATGCTGGGAAAATGAAGAAGTCAATGAATAAGATGATTATAGGAGACGATAGCAGGCAGAACGTGTTGAACTTCTTCTTCTCCTTCTTTTTGTTGTTCTTCTTCTTCATCTTCTTCTTCTTCTTCTTCATCTTCACCTCCTCCTCTCTGCAGAGCCTCACTTCCTGCACGCCATCGACTACGGTAACTACGTCTACTTCTTCCTCAGTGAGATCGCAGTGGAGTACACCGCCCTGGGAAAGGTGTGTGTGTGTGTTGATACATAATCCATAGGTATGAATGTGTCTGAAGTAAACTCTGCTCTGATTGGCTGTGATGAGGAAACTAATCAGTAGATGTTTCATCATCACGTTGTTCATAAACTTGCTCTGATTCATATTCTGTGAGGAGCTGCTTCAACAGACCCGTGTCCATAAGAACACAAACACTGTGACCCTCTCTGCTCACAAACCTCTTATGAACCGTCCTCGGGTTCAACATGGAGGTCTCTGGACCGGACTTGAGTAAACCCGTCTGTCTCTCTCCAGGTGGTGTTCTCTCGAGTCGCCCGGGTCTGTAAGAACGATAACGGAGGTTCACCGAGGGTTCTGGAGAGATACTGGACGTCCTTCCTCAAGGTGAGGAAGGAAATGACAAAGGACATGGACGAGGTGTCCTCTGGTGTCCTCACTCATAACTCGGTGTGTGTGTGTGTGTGTGTGTGTTCAGGCCCGTCTCAACTGCTCTGTCTCCGGAGACTCCTTCTTCTACTTCGACATCCTCCAGTCTCTCACCAACGTGCTGCAGATCAACCAGAGACCTGCTGTGGTCGGCGTCTTCACCACTCAGGCCAACAGGTACGCAGCTGTCTGTCCACGGTCCCTGTGACCGGAGGAGGGAGGACACTTCTTAAGTGAAGACATTTTATAGAAAGTAGGACATATGTTTGAAAGGTAGGACAGGTAGTCTGGACAGGTAGTCTGGACCGCTTGATAGATCGGTTCTTGACTCCCTCTGCAGCATCCCCGGCTCGGCCGTCTGTGCGTTCTACATGGACGACATCGAGAAGGTCTTCAACGGGAAGTTCAAGGAGCAGCGGACCAGCGACTCGTCCTGGACTCCGGTTCCTGACGAGCAGGTTCCCAGACCCAGGTGAGACCATCTGAATCCAGGACTACTTTAAACCCAGCAGCATTTCAGCGAGAGTATTTTATATTTTCAGTTTTTTCCCTCCAGACCCGGTTCGTGTGCAGGTGACGGTCCGGCTGCAGACTTCACGTCGTCGGTTCAGTTCCCCGACGAGATGCTGACGTTCATCAAGTCGTATCCTCTGATGGACGAAGCGGTTCCCTCCGTCAACGACCGGCCCTGCTTCACCAGGACCTCCAGCAGGTAATGGAGCCGTCCCGTAGCCGGACCGCTGGGGTGACGTGGATAACTGGGATTTAGGACTCGTTGAATGCGGCAGCTTGGTCCGTGTCCAACAACAAACGAGCACAGGACCTTCACCCAGCAGACCGCTGTCCGAGTCCCGCGTGAAGCCAAAAGTTATATTCGTCTTACGCTGCCACCCCCACACCGTCGCCATCTTTGTTTTTGTCCGTCACCGTTTTGTTTTTTTACAACACGAAGTGAAACTAGAGGGTGGAGCTAAGTGCAACCGAACGCTGAATAAGACATTTTTAGGACCAAAATGCTTTA
>NC_136543.1:21680235-21687735 GCF_910591455.1 Pholis gunnellus | reverse complement strand
CAGCTTTAACACATGAAGCTTTGGCTTCACTTTAAAGAACCGGAAGGTTTCCACCTGGACGAAACACACAAAGACTGAATTTAAACTAAAAAGTGAAGTGTGAGTGATCCAGAGTAGATGATGTTTCCTCTGAGAGCTCACAGGGCTCCACAGGACACGCTGATCTCAGAACAAACATCCGTCCTCTTGCTTCCCTCCACATGGAGAGTTTGAGTGAGTTCTGGTAAAATGACGGATTTGATGGAGGAGCAGAGGAACAGTTGTGTTCTGGTCCATTTGATGTCTCAGTTCAGCTGCTTGAAAAACTTCAGAAACAATGAAACAGGAAACAGGAAACAGCGAAAACTGTTGAAAAATCACACAAACCGGCACTTCTAACAGAAACCGACGTCGACGAGCAGCCGGAGCAGAGAGGAGACGCTGAGGGGAGATTGAAATGGACAAGATGAGCCGAGGACGGAGAGAGAGAGGGAGGAGAAGACGTGATGCAAGAAGTGGAAAGGAAAGAAGAAGAAGTGGAGCGAAGAAGAGAGACGAGGAATTAATACAAAGTAAGAAAAGCAGCAGCTCACAGTGAGATATCTGTGTCAGAGACGTAGAACGAGGAGAAGAGCATGTTTGGATGCTGTGGAGGTGATTTATTCTTTAATTTACTCTCCGTCACTTCTGACTTCAAGCTCCGGTGGATTCAGACTTTAACAGCTGGCAGATTTACGGCTTTATTGTCTTCGTGCTCTTCTCTCTCTTTTGGTGATCAAAGTGTCCGCCCACTAAATGCATTTATTTACCTGTAATCTGTTCACCGATGAGTTTCAGACGTTGAGAAGCTGCTCGTTCAGCAGAAGATACAGAACAGTTAATGCGCCGCAATTAGTAGATATATTCTCCATCATGACACAAAAACACTAATTAATAAAACAGGAAACACTGAATTATCACGTGGACATGATTTAAAGAGTCTAACGTTGAAGTGAACGGAACAAACAAACGGAGGACGGAGAGCATTTCTATAGAGCATCATCAGACAGACCAAGAGGATTCTGGATCTGTTTCTAGTCCATGACTCCACTGAGCCACTAACCGTCTCCGGCTTACATCACTGGCTTTAATGAGCATCATTATAATGGTTCTGATCTCTGAGGCTGATGGGAGAGCAGCGGAGGAACGCTGGACCAAAGTTTGGTGATTATGCTCTATTAGGGTCAAGAAGTCTGAGCGGGCCCTGGTCCTGGATCTGATTATCTGCCTCTGTTAACATCAAACCCTCAGACACAGCACAGTCTTTGTTATCTAGACTTCAAACCAGACCAGAACCAGAACCAGCAGGTCTCTGGTCTCAGTATGAACACAGACCAGAACCAGGAGGTCTCTGGTCTCAGTATGAACACAGACCAGAACCAGCAGGTCTCTGGTCTCAGTATGAATACAGACTGTGAGGATTAATCCGTGTTGGAGCCTTTAACGCTCAGACGTGAGATCATAATGAAGCATAATTCACAGACTCTAGACTTCCTCGTTAAACATGATTTTCATATGTTGCATTTGAACAGATGAGGCTTTCTGTTTGGTCTCCTGAGAGATTATTTGTTCATTCAGTGAACTCTTCATCTCTCCGGCTCATTATAACGGCTTTCATTCCTGCATCATCTCGACTCAAACACTTTAATAACTTCACCACATCTCACCTGTGGGGCGTTAAGCACCTGCTGCCGTCTCATTGGTCCTCAGTGGGCGGAGTTTATGGCTGTTGACTGTGCAGGAATCCATCGCTGCTGTCAGTTTAGACTCCGGTAACGGCCGCCGAGGTCGTGCAGAACGACAGGAAATGAGGCGCTTCACTCCTCCGCAGCTCGCTATTAAATACAAGCCTGCTAATTATTTAATGAGAAAGAGGCAATTATCTGAACACTGAACCTCCTTCAACACCAAAACATGTGCTGTGAATGTGGGGGGGGGGGGGGTCAATGAAGTCAGATCTTCATGTGTTAAAGCTGCATTCTCTCTAGTGTCCACCAGGGGGCGACTCCTCTGGTTGTATAGAAGTCTATGAGAAAATGACTCTACTTCTCTCTTGATTTATTACCTCAGTAAACATTGTAAACATGAGTTTATGGTCTCAATCTCTAGTTTCAAGTCTTCTTCAATACAGCATGATGTTCATTTAGTAAATGATGGTCCATTTAGAGTCAAACAGACCATAAAGCAGGGGATGCTTTAGGGGCGGGGCTTACTGTGATTGACAGGTCTCTACGTCGCTCCTCCTCAGTCCGAGTCTGAGTCTTTTGAGAAGAATCTAAATCCAGTTTTTTCAAATCAAGTCTTTTAGAGCAAGTTGAACATTTTCAAACTTTTAGTTCAATAACAAAACCGAGTCTCAAGTCTTTCAGAGGAAGTTTCAAGGAGTCTTCATGGTCTCCATTAACCAGAGAGCTGAGATCACACCACATGAAGTGTTGCATCATGGGAGCGCACAGAACCTGTAGATGTTCCCTCTTTTGACTGCAGTTTCTGCGGCCGTTTATACGTCCTAATTACATTTCACAGCCTCTGAAAGCTGCGAACACCTCTCACTGTGGAGCTCCCGACGTCGAGAACATCGGAAATAAAATTCAGCAGCAGCGGAGCTTCATAACTTGGCTGTATTTTATAACCGCCGGAGTCTATTTCCATCCCCTCCTCTGATTCGCTGCGCCGCGAGATGAACGAGGCGTTTAGGTGCCCGAGAGGTTTGGGGATTTATGGCGGTTCGCCGGTAGCAGCGACCTCCTCCCGGTTCTCCTCCTCTCTCCTCACTCACGGCTCGGCCCACGCTGGTGGAAACGTAGCTCCAGAGACGGTGATGGAGAGGAAGGACGAGTGATGAGGGAGATAAATATTGAGCGAGGGGGCGGAGGAGTTAGCAAATAAGTGAGGTGGAGGGAAGTAAATATAGAGCGAGTGAGGAGAGGAAAGCATAATGATCTCATATGAATGTGTGCAGTTCATTAAGAACGATGGAAATGTTGATCTTTCATCAGATTATGTGATCTGCATTCATCTCACTTCATGAAGAGAGAAAAGATGTGTGAACGTTATGATGCAGAGTGAGACAACATAAATACTAACAGAATAATACTAACAGAATAATACTAACAATATAATACTAACAGAATAATACTAACAGAATAATACTAACAGAATAATACTAACAGAATAATACTAACAGAATAATACTAACAGTATAATACTAACAGAATAATACTAACAGAATAATACTAACAGAATAATACTAACAGTATAATACTAACAGAATAATACTAACAGAATAACACTAACAGTATAATACTAACAGAATAATACTAACAGTATAATACTAACAGAATAATACTAACAGAATAATACTAACAGTATAATACTAACAGTATAATACTAACAGAATAATACTAACAGAATAATACTAACAGAATAATACTAACAGAATAATACTAACAGAATAATACTAACAGTATAACACTAACAGAATAACACTAACAGAATAATACTAACAGTATAATACTAACAGTATAATACTAACAGAATAATACTAACAGAATAATACTAACAGAATAATACTAACAGAATAATACTAACAGTATAATACTAACAGAATAATACTAACAGAATAATACTAACAGAATAATACTAACAGAATAATACTAACAGAATAATACTAACAGAATAACACTAACAGAATAATACTAACAGAATAATACTAACAGTATAACACTAACAGAATAACACTAACAGAATAATACTAACAGAATAATACTAACAGTATAACACTAACAGAATAATACTAACAGAATAACACTAACAGAATAACACTAACAGAATAATACTAACAGAATAACACTAACAGAATAATACTAACAGAATAACACTAACAGTATAACACTAACAGAATAACACTAACAGAATAACACTAACAGTATAATACTAACAGAATAACACTAACAGTATAACACTAACAGTATAACACTAACAGTATAACACTAACAGTATAACACTAACAGAATAACACTAACAGAATAATACTAACAGAATAATACTAACAGAATAACACTAACAGAATAATACTAACAGAATAATACTAACAGAATAACACTAACAGAATAACACTAACAGAATAACACTAACAGTATAATACTAACAGAATAACACTAACAGTATAACACTAACAGAATAATACTAACAGAATAATACTAACAGAATAACACTAACAGAATAATACTAACAGAATAATACTAACAGTATAACACTAACAGAATAATACTAACAGAATAATACTAACAGAATAATACTAACAGAATAACACTAACAGAATAATACTAACAGAATAACACTAACAGAATAATACTAACAGAATAATACTAACAGAATAATACTAACAGAATAATACTAACAGAATAACACTAACAGAATAATACTAACAGAATAATACTAACAGTATAATACTAACAGTATAATACTCATATATCATATCATAGGTTTGTGTTGTTTTGAGGAGTCCGAGCTGCAGGAACAGAACTCTGAGCTGAACACAAGTCAGTGAATGAAGCGTCACCAACAGAACGTTCATCTGTTGAGTCCAGTGAAGACGAGCTGGATCACTGAACTACCTGAAGAGGTGTTAGAGCTCAGCTCCACGGGCCAATGCACCCACAATGCACCTCTCAGGGGAATGAATGGAACATGGTACAGACTAGTTCTGTTCTAACCTGACCCCGGAGGTTAGCGGTCAGATCACACTGGAGGGGATGAAGACAGAAGAATGCACAGAGATGGTCATCAGAGCAAAGTGAGTCCACAGCTCAGAGCTAGAAGATGACGATCAAACCGACTGAACAACAGAACCAGAACAAGTCAACGACGTATGAACCGTGAAGCCTTCAGGAACCAGGACAGGAAGTCTGAATGGACGTTTCTTGTCTCTCTCCATCACTCGGTGGTGAATGTTTTGGTGATGAGCGGAGCTGCAGACGTGGGCTGAGCCTGATCACGCTGATGAACGCTTCCGTCTCACAGCTCAGCACTCTGAGAAGCAAAGTCTCTGAATGTTTTCTTCTGGGGAAAATCTCCGTCCGCCTCCAGAAGCACCGCGCTCACTCCGGCCTGTTGATGTTTGTTCACCAGAGCGCCGCCAAATGTTTACGGCATTGACAGAACGCCAACGTTGTCCTGACAGTGAAGAACTCATCTCATTCTTCATGTTGGGTTGGCGACTTCGGCCCGTTTTTAAATGGAAAGAATCATTTTTAATGTAGTAGAATATGACCTGAGCATATTGCTAATAAACTGCACTCTTATGTACATTCAACATGTCGACTTCATTCAGTGAAACCTTGAACCTCTTGATATAAAAATCAATATTTTACCCTTTACTGTTCTACATCTTCATAACAGACAGATTCACACGTTCACATCATCAGTTAATGAAGAGAAAACAGGATTTCTGCTGTTTGTACTCGACTTATTCACAGATTTACACAGAACATCATTATATTACAAATGAGCACCGATGCCATGCGCTGTATAAGAATATTGAATTAATCTTCATTAGATTCAAGAGCAGCAGAAACAGAAATACGTTCAACTGTTGAGTGTTGATGTCATAGATCGTTATGTATCGACGGAGGATTTAGTGTTCTGGCTTAGAAAACTAAACCTTCACTATTGTTTGACCAGTGACTCATTCCATATACATACACATTAATATATATATATATATATACACATACATACATATACATGTATGTATGTGTATATATATGAGTGAGAGGCTTCCTCCTCTGCCACGTTCTGAGGATTTGTCCGATGTAGATTTGTTCGGGTTTGTCTCTCCGGTGAGCAGTGCGAGTTAGAAGCAGCAGAATCGATGTGCTGCTCCGCTGCAGTGCTTCTGTGCCGCGCGGCAGTAAAACCTGATTAGTTTCAGCGTTTAGAATTGATTTGAAGGTCAGACGGTGACAGAGACGGAGACGGTAAACACAAACCCGGAGACTCTGAGGGAAGTAAATGGCTTCATTTGCTGCAGCCGCACCGCCTCACTCTGCTGCTGCTCAGACTCGGTGAGGGATCCACGGCCGGCCTCTGTCCCCGTCTGTCCTCTGATTGGTCGAGAGTCACCTTCCTTTATCGCTAATTGGACGACACAAAGAAAGTTGCATTCGTCGGGTTTTCTCTCCTCAGTCAACCTCCTGAACGTCTCCAGCCTTCAAAAGTAAAGGACGAGCTACGAGATGTAATCTAATTAACGTGGCCTTTGACTCATTATCTGGGTGCACATCCATCGATTAATTGCCCGGGCAACGGTAACCCACGGCAACTGCCGTGCCGCGAGGCGAATGTGTCTGGTTCCTCAGGTCGATGCTGCCGTTCTCTCTGTCTAAACTCCTCCTCTGTGTCTCTGCAGGGCCGGGTTTGAACAGGACATCGAGGGCGACCACTCGGTTCACCCGGACAGCTGCCACGGTGAGATAACGCGCTCACGATAACGGCGCCGTGTGATACGAGAACAAATGAGGAGGAGAGCTTTGAGGAGGTGAACGGGTTTCTGTGCTGCAGAATGTGACCGTGGTTGTGTTGTTGTTGTTGTTGTTGTTTGCAGCTGATGTGTTGTCGACGACACGGAACCAGGAGTCAGCAGCCGACTCCGCCTACGGTAAGAAACTCTAATTATTACTGGTTTCATTCAGGCATCGAGCCTCCGGTTCTTTAAGTGAAGCCAGAGCTCCACGTGTTAAAGCTGCATTCTCTCTAGTGTCCACCAGGGGGCGACTCCTCTGGTTGTATAGAAGTCTATGAGAAAATGACTTCTCTCTTGATTTATTACCTCAGTAAACATTGTAAACATGAGTTTATGGTCTCAATCTCTAGTTTCAAGTCTTCTTCAATACAGCATGATGTTCATTTAGTACATGATGGTCCATTTAGAGTCACACAGACCATAAAGCAGGGGCTTTAAAACCGCAGTTAGACCGCGGTGGAGGAGACCGGACAGCTGAGTTATTACACTTCGTCATGACATCCACATCCAGCAGTTACAGAGCAACGCAATGAATCACGAGTCTGTGTGAGAGTCACCTGATCAGTGCAGGGCCAGTGTTCAAATATCAACAAACACGATGAAAGATTACCAAGTAAAGACTTTAAACGCTCCGATCAGTGACAGATGGGAGAGCAGCAGGTTTATTCAATAAACAAAGTCCCAGAAGACACAAATAACATGAAAGTGAGGAGAACTGGAGGGTTTTAGGAGAAACCGGAACATACTGGATCGGATGGTGCTGACGTACAGTAGCTGGTCGGTTTGACATCGTCAGCTTCCACCAGATCACATTCACCAGATCACATTCACCAGATCACATTCACCAGATCACATTCACCAGATCACATTCACCAGATCACATTCACCAGATCACATTCACCAGATCACATTCAGATCACAGCACCGAGCGGCCTCGCTCTGCGTTCTTGGCTGCT
>NC_136543.1:21515235-21672735 GCF_910591455.1 Pholis gunnellus | reverse complement strand
GTGTGTGTTACCAACATTTTCGGTGGCGAAGCGAAAAAGTCAAACTTGACA
The DNA here is from genome assembly GCF_910591455.1 of Pholis gunnellus. Lineage (NCBI taxonomy): Eukaryota > Metazoa > Chordata > Actinopteri > Perciformes > Pholidae > Pholis > Pholis gunnellus. Next base: position 21,672,684 of record NC_136543.1, on the reverse strand, counting down.
AGGTCTCTCTCTTTCCTCACTCGCTCTCTCCACACACACACACACACACACACACACACACACACACAGACATTCTTTCATTTCTAACATTTCTCTCTCTCTCTCTCCTTCATCTCGTTGTCATTGCTTTCTCTCGTGCCCTCGTTGCTCTTTCTCTCTCTGTCACTGCTGTCTGCCTTCATGTGAATACCAATGGAGCTGATGGAGAACGAGTGGGCGAGACAGAGAGAGAGAGAGAGAGAGAGAGAGAGACAGAGAGAGAGAGAGAGACAGAGAGAGAGAGAGAGAGAGAGAGAGAGAGAGAGAGAGCTAATAGGGTAGAAGTTTCTGGAGCTTGACTTCAGCTCGTGGAGCGTCGGTCTTAAAGCCACAGTTCCCTTTGAGCAGAATGTGGAGGTGCGACGCTGTCTTTATTTGATGGTAGACGGAGTCAGTCGGAGGAGACGAGCTCTTAAACTTGTTGTTCATCTGTTGTAACACTTTGAGTCTGAGCAGCGATCTGTGTTGCCGTCTAAGAAAGGAACTGAACTCGTCATCCCTCTTGTCCTCCGCTGGGTTATGTCATCCTGAATACTTCAGGGACGAGGGCTGTTATTCCTTATCACGCTCTCAGCAAGTTCTATCCTCGCTATCACTCCTGCGCCGTGACTTCTCTGTTTTAGTCTCTCCTCCCTTTGACGGGCCGACATCAGATACAAACAGCCAATTCATCAAAAGGATGAATGAAAACTGTCAGGAGCAACTGAGGAAGTGATGAGGTCAGAGGTCAGGGTGGATTCGAGAAACAATAATTATTTGTATGGTTTTGCCGGCAGCCAATCATGGCAAGCGATTTAATGCAACATGTCGCAGCAGCTACAACCCATAAATCTGGGATAGTTTGCCCAACAAGAGGCTTTAAACACACATGTATCTGAGCGGCTAACAGCGCTAACAGCACTAACAGTGCTAACAGCACTAACAGTGCTAACAGTGCTAACAGTGCTAACAGCGCTAACAGCGCTAACAGCTCTAACAGTGCTGACAAACTGTATGAGTGGTTAGCTAGCGGCGATTAGCTAACGAGTGGGACGCACAGCTTCCACTCACATGACGGGTATCGAATGAAGCGCTCTCTTGGTGTCGGTGTATACTGGTTATACTGGTACTGGTACTGGTACCGGTACTGGTACTGGTACTGGTACTGGTACTGGTACCAGTTCATCACTGCCATTGAAAGTACATTTCAAAGGGATTTTCATTGGAATGGGAGCTTTCCACCACGTCACATGATTCCCTCCGCTGTTTGTCCACATCACAAACATCGATGATGTCACTGAGGCATTTGGTCATTCGTCATTTTCTGGGTTTAACTCGTTGATTTTTCGAAGACAGGAAGTACTTATGTATCGATTTAAGTTAATGAAGAGGAGAGAGGAGAGGATAACAGATACAAGAGGAGGAGGAAGGTACTGAAGAAGATCTCACCCTCCATAGAGAGAGAGAGAGAGAGAGAGAGAGAGAGAGAGAGAGAGAGAGAGAGAGAGAGAGAGAGAGAGAGAGAGAGAGAGAGAGAGAGAGAGAGAGAGAGAGAGAGAGAGAGAATGAAACGTTTCCATGTCGGGCTGTAATTAGCATAATATTTTTCTGTGTCTCCATCATCCTATTTATAACTGTCAGAGTGAAGGACGGAGATGAAAGAGTGGAAATAACGAACATGAAATTGTCTCTGTTAAACACAGGGATGTGTGTGTGTGTGTGTGTGTGTGTGTGTGTGAGTGTGTGTGTGTGTGTGTGTGTGTGTGTGTGTGTTAATCCTGACTGGACGTGTAATGACTACTTGCTCTATTTCAACAGTATTTTTGCATAAAAGAGGAATTTGTTCCGTGGCGTCTCGTATCAAAGCGAAGCCTCAGAGGCGGCGGCGGCGCTGGCTCTGAGGTCGGAGGCGGTTGCCAGTTGGAGTCCTGCAGCGAGCGAGCAGCTGGGAATCAAGCCCCCGGACGGCCGACGGGGCAGGGCATGAAATTAGCCTTTTGTTTCTCGGGGTATTTTTGGGCTCTTTGATCAGGTTTTTCGGGGACATGCTGCTCCGTCTGACCAGGCTGTGAAATAATAACATGCAGCTTCTTAACTTCACCAACACACACACAGCAAGAGGAAGAGCTGCAGACACACAGCAGAAAGCATGTGATGGAACACGTGTTCAACAAAGCCAGGTATCCACAACGTGTCCCAGCATGTGCACAGAGGCCTTCATGCCCGTCTGAAGTCCTCGTCCTGCTCACATGTAAAACCAGCACCGAGTGGGACCGTGTGGAACCTCAGTGTCTGTGTCTCAGTCCTGCTCTTCTTCTTCTCTCCTGCTGTGAACAGTTGATCACAGAAAACAGGTTTTTAATAAATAATCCATCAACGTCCGACACAGACACGATCTCTGGCCTTAACCTGCAGGAATGAAGCTGAGAGATTCTCAGGAGACGTCCTCCTGCAGCCGAGGCCGCTCAGACCGCCGTAGAGCGCGTAGAACGCCGTGAGTGTCGGCAGGTAAATCAAGCTGTCACTCAGGCCGCAGGCTGCCAGGTGTGAGCGCGTCGCTGTGAATGTGAAGCAGGCCGGCGTGATGAGAAACGGCTGCTGTGACGCTGGAATCAATCCGTCAGGACGAAGCGGAGGTTAAAGCAAACACACGCCGCCTCAAAGTCACCGCGCTCATCTGCTAAAGTGGCTCAGTGCTGCCTTCAGGTGCCCTCCGACTCCAGCAAACTAGAGCAGCAGAGAGGCTGCTTCACCGGCAGCTAGACGCACAACACACACACACACACACACGACACACACACACACACACACACACACACACACACGAGCAGTAATCCTGATAAAGACTTAATGACCACTGTAGATGGTTAATGTCTCATTACATGTTAAAGCTCACTCTGTCTGCTACACTATGAACACGATACTATTATATATTATATATATATATATATATATTATATTATATATACTCTGACTTCATGGAGTTCTACATCAACTACATCAACATCTGGAGGAGTTCTGTTGTCAGACTTCATGAACAACTTTACCACCACTTTTCATTGTATGATGACAAAAATCATAGTTTAGTTTAAATCACACAAACGTGTGTGTGTGTGTGTGTGTGTGTGTGTGTGTGTGTGTGTGTGTGTGTGTGTGTGTGTGTGTCTCTGTGTGTGTGTGTGTGTGTGTGTGTGTGTGTGTGTGTGTGCGCGTGTGTGTGTGTGTGTGTGTGTGCGCGTGTGTGTGTGTGTGTGTGTGTGTGTGCGCGCGTGTGTGTGCGCGCGTGTGCGTGTGTGTGTGTGTGTGTGTGTGTGTGTGTGTGTGTGTGTGTGTGTGTGTGTGTGTGTGTGTGTGTGTGTGTCTCTGTGTGTGTGTGTGCGTGTGTGTGCGCGCGTGTGTGCGCGCGCGCGTGTGTGTGTGTGTGTGTGTGTGTGTGTGTGTGTGTCTCTGTGTGTGTGTGTGCGTGTGTGTGTCTCTCTGTGTGTGTGTGTGTGTGTGTGTGTGTGTGTGTGTGTGTTGGACAGACTGATGACTCATTGTGTGTGAGCGGCTTTGATCTTGTTTCTGGACGATGAGGTGAACGCGGCCAAACAATAAAGTCTTTCATCTTCTCTCCTCTTCATCCCTCCATCCTGTCTCCTGTCATCACTTCTTCTCCTCCTCCTCCTGTTCTCCCTCTTCCCTTCTTCTCCTCCTCCACCATCTTGTGTTCTCACCTCTTCCTCATTAAGTCTCATCCTCGTCTCTGTCTCTTCCTCCCTTCTTCAGAGTGTAATCCTTCTTTTGTCCTCCAGGCGTCCGTCGTCTCCCAGAGTTGGACCAGAGCTCCGGCGCTAACGTCCACTACACGCTGCTGATCGCCTGCGTGCTGGTGGCGTTCTTCCTGGGCGCCATCTTGTCGGGCTTCCTGGTGTCGTGTTACTGCGGCCGCAGCGCCGCTCAGCGGGCGAGGAGGCTCGGCAAAGACCCCGAGGCCTCGCTGCCTCACGCCCTGTCGCTGAGGTCGCTCGCCAAGCTCAACGGGCTGCTGGACGGACAGCCGAAGGTGAGCGGACGCGTTACGTAGACTCTATGAACTCTGTGAACTCTATGAACTCTGTGAACTCTAGTCGGTCTGTGGCACTAAAACTAGTCGATGCAGCGTCACTGCAACGCTTGTTTCAATAGAAAAACATTATTAAACACATATTCACATACGTTCAGCAAACAAATAACTTTAAAGTACACAAAGTTGACCTGTTTGCTCTGAAACGAGCTTCAAATACTTTGATAAAATACGAATCATTCAAACGTCAGGAAGCTCTGAAGAAACGTACGGTCACTGTCTGTACCATGTGCAGCGTTGCATTGTGGGATTGGTAGAAGAAAGACGCTTGAGAACAGCTGCTGTGAAATATATTCATGTTCCAAAAACAATAAACACACAGAAGAGTAGAAATATTCGTTCTAATAATTTAACGGACGAAGAAGTTTGAGAAACGTCCGTTAAGCAGCTGTTAGAGTGAAACATGAGAAACCTTCAGGGCTTCAAAGATCTTCTTCTTCTTGTGTTTCGTCGTCCTGCAGGAGGACAAACTGGACGCGTCCACCCCGAGGATGTACAGCTCCTTCATCCCCAACGGCCGGGCGGAGCCCCGCCTCCACAGCCCGGCTCACCGGGGCCTCCAGCCGGGGGACCCCGACCTCAGCCTGTCCCAGGTAGGACGGCTCGTCTCATCACTATCATATAAAGACCTCTCCTCACTCGTAGCTCTTATTTGTTTTAATTCACTGCATGTATATGAGCAGCGAGAGCAGCGAGCTAGCAGACGGTGTTTTGCTGACCTCTGACCTCTGACCTCTGTCCAGTCTCTGTCTCAGGCGGATGGAGAGCTGTCCGGTCTGCCCACGCCCGACTCCACCCCGGAGCTTCCCATCAAGAACATGAAGGCCCTGCGGCACCACCAGTACGAGAAGAACCAGAACTGCAACAACGCCAAGGACAGCAACCCCAGACCAGGACCCGGCTGCTCCGGGTCCGGTCTGGGCTTCATGGCCGTCGTGGGGAACTCGGTGAGCCAGCAGGTGTTCCCGTTCTCTCACCATCACGGCAACGGTTTGAGCAACGGAGCGGCCCACGGGGCCAGCGCCTCCTCCACTTCACTGCACCTCCCCGAGGACAGGAAGGTGTTGAATGAGGAGCGAGCGGCAGCAGGAGGAGGAGGAGGAGGAGGAGGAGGAGGAGGAGGAGGAGGAGGAGGAGGAGTCCCCCATCACCACCGCTCGCAGCAGTCGCTCCCCCAGACGGCGGTGGACGTGTCGGCGCTGGACGAGCTGCTCAGACACATCCACGAGGTCAGCGCGTCGGGGACCGGAGGCATCAAGGTCCTCACCTCCTCCTCGTCCTCCTCCGGGGGACATCATCATCACCCTCATCCTCATCATCATCATCACAATCCTCACGGCCAGACCCGCACCCACCACTACAACCACAGCCATCACCATAGCAACCACCACAACAACAACAGCAGCGGCGGCGGCGGCGGTCAGCATCACCAGCAGCAGATCCCCGAGACGGAGTCCGCTCCGTACTACAGCACCTCCACGCTGCCGAGGGACGGCCTCCTCAAACGCCCCGACGCTCCCGTCCACAACTCCTCCTCCTCCTCCGCTTCCTCCTCCTCCTCGTCCTCCAACAACCCCACCTCCTCCACCTCCATCCCGTCCTCCTCCTCCTCCTCCTCCTCCACGCCGCTCCAGCAGCAGGTGATTCCGGAGAGGCCCGGAGAGAGCGACGCCTCGGTGACCCGCCACCTGTCCCACCAGCGCCACTCGCTCATCAAGATGGGCGCCGTGCCGCGCCACCACGGCTTCAACCAGCGGGGGGGGGGGCAGCACGCACACTTCCTCGCCAGGATGAACACCAACAGCAGCAGCAACGGCCCCCCCAACGCCAACACGAACGCCGATGGCGAGGGCCAGCGGCCGTCGGTCGGCGGCGCTTGCCTGACGCGGCAGCACAGCTACAGCGAGGGGCCTCACGCGCAGCGGGCGGCGGTCGTCCGGAGAACGGCGTCGCTCAAACCCCAAGTCCCGCCAAAACCGCTGTTTCTCCCGAACGCGGCGGCGTCGCCGGTAGCCAGGGCGGGAAAATACAACTACTGAGACTGTAAGGAGGAGGCGGCGCCGTTCCAACATGGCCGCTGCTGCTGAGCGCTCGCAGACGTCCGCAGGGCTTCTGAGAAAAGACAAAACGAGAGCGTTGATGGGACGAAAGGACACAAAGGAGACTTTGAGCTTTCTGGTTCCCGTCGCTCCTCGTGACCGCCCTTCAGTCGTTCTTCCTGCTGAGAGGACGCCGCCGCTCTGAGTCACAGAGCAGAGCGCCGCAGAGACACTCGTGAGGATCGGCGGACTCGACGCCGTCTCTGACTCGTTCCTTCGTGACAGACTGTGGGCAGAAGTGTCTCAGACGCGTCTGAGAAACGTTCCGAAAGGAGGACGAGACGTGTTCCTGATTCAAAAGAAGTCCCCGAAGGCTCTAACAGAGAAAGAGAATCCTTGATTAATGCAGTTTTCTTGTGAGCGCTTTGATCTCATGTCCCCGGTTGTGGCTCCGTGGCACGAGGCCAGAGAGAGTCAAACGGTGGCGTCTCTCTGAATCTGGGCCAGAAAATATTGAAATTGAAAAGAGTTCTCTCTCCAAAAAAACCTCCACATCGGTTTCAGTTCTCACGTCCGACGTTCAGGAGACGGAGAGTGTTGAACACATGAGCTGCAGGAGGAAACCCGTCTCTGATGAATGTTCTTCTTTTGTACCACATTGGTATCTAACACTGATGCTGTGAGCGGAGTCCAGCAGGATGAAGGATCAGCAGGTCGTGCTCTCAGAACTTTCATTTAGCAACTTCTATGTTCAAACCACTTCATTGATGTTCTTGAATTAATATTAATTTGCTCTCTTCACTCTCTGTGAGGAGCTCCAGAAGCTCAGCGCTGAATCTTTATCAATCCGATGAGATGTTTGACCCGTTCTCTCTCTGAAGACCACGTTTAACCACGAGGCACGATTTATATGTTCAAACACGTCAAAAGGACAAAATAAGCAATAAAGGTTGAGTCGACCCTTCAGCTGCAGGAGGCAGGACGTCCGGTCCCGACTCGTTTACTTCACATCAGCTGTTTGTAACCACAGATCTCCTGCTGACGTTCAGCGTCGGCTGCATGTGAGGAACACGGTGAAGAGAATCTGCTGTTCTCCTTGTTTTCCTTTCACCTCCGCGTTGGTCTGGTGTCCGTGCTGAGGACGCTTCTTAGTGTTGGAGAGGTCAGAGGTCAAACGGTGAAACACGCAGGGCGGCAGCAGAGCAGCAACGCTGCCAGCGACAGCAATAACGAGTCTGCAGAGCTGTAAATAACACGGCGAGCTGCCTGGACCTGAAGCTGGCAGAGTTGACCTCCTGTGTGCAGCTTTGACTGCAGAGACACTCTGGAACTGTTACGAGACTCAAACCCTCTAGAGGAGCTGCTGCTCTGCACGCTTCAGCTGCAACACATTACTGCCGACCACACCACCAGATACATGATGTTAGGAGCAGAGAAGATGTGAGTGAATGAGATGAATCCACAGAAACACTAAACCAGATCACAAACAAACCTGCACAGTTTAGTTTGATCATGTAGAGTTCAAACTATATTCAGCTGACTCACAAACGAAAGAGGCAAATATCTGGAAGGAAGGAAACTCTTCTAAAGTGATGGTCTGCAGTAATGTGGAGGCTCAGCATGGACCTCCGTGGACCTCTGTAGACCTCCGTGGACCTCCGTAGACCTCCGTGGACCTCCGTAGACCTCCGTGGACCTCCGTAGACCTCCGTGGACCTCCGTGGACCTCCGTAGACCTCCGTGGACTCGCTGTCTGTTTGAGTCAAGACGAGTTCTGAACCGTCCGAACACAACGCGGCTCAGTTCAACTTTCTGGTTCCAGCTGTGAAGCAGATAAACATCAGCTGCAGGTCTTAGTTTCATCTGAGTCGCTCTGCCGGACACACACACACACACACACACACACACACACACACACACACACACACACACACACACACACACTGCTGCAGGTCTTAGTTTCATCTGAGTCGCTCTGCCGGACACACACACACACACACACACACACACACACACACACACACACTCACACACACACACACACACACACACACACACACACACACACACACACACACACACACACACACACGGCACAGATTAAGCAATAATGAAGCCGCGGTGATGCTGCAGCAGTTACTGAACTATCTCTGCACCAAATGATGCAACTTTGAGTCCAGCAGCACCGGATGGACGGACGGACGGGGCTGGTGTGTGTGTGTGTGTGTGTGTGTGTGTGTGTGTGGGGGGGGGGGGGGGGGGGGGGTATTTTTATATTCTTGGCGTTTTCAAAGCAGACTGAGTGATGCTTCTGTTCAGATTCAATAAGAGGACGGAGCAGCGGTCGGATATTGATTCTCCTTCATGTGGGGGGGGGGGGGGGGGGGGGGGGGGTCTGAGGAGGTTACATCATCCGCTTTCATCGCCGACCTGAATCTCCCGTCTCACTGGAGCGGGTCCATCGGAGCTCAGCGTGGTTCTGGTCTCTGAATCTGATGAGGTTTGGAGGAACGTCCTGCTGGTCTGGAGTCAACATGCAGAGACTCTGAACCTGGAGGAGCGTTCAGCTGAAATATGTTCAAATCTAACAAACATCCAATTCAGTTTTTTGTAACTGCGTCACAAAATAACATTTTGATAAACAACATGAAGGAACAAAGTTTGAACTCTTGGTTACTGACCGACATGAGAATGAATCAACGTAAAGATGATTCTCAGGAAACTGAGTCATTTTATTTATGACACATTTTAATTAACTAATAACACAAATATTCAACAGATTAATGAATAAAAAACATGGAAACATTAATTGGTTGCAGCCCGAATTTAGTAACTGGGTAACGAGTAGAACAGGACCTGCATCAGCTCTGAGTCCTGGTTCCAGAGAGGCTGGAACAGAAGAGTCTGCGTTCAGAGACACAAAGACAACGTGAGGAACGAGTCGGAGCAGCTGCTGCTCATGTGGTCTGAAGGCCTCGCTGGTCCTCGAGGGTTCCACCGGGTGCTGCTGCAGAACACAAACACGTCGACTCCTTTTAGAATAAAAACAGGTTTCTGTATGAAGATGCACTTGTAACCTTGAAAATAAATTAGTTTATTCATTTGGTGGTTCTCCGTTCTCGTCCTCTAAACGTGCTCTCTGTCGGGGGGGGGGGGGGGGGGGGCATCACTGATGATGGACTCACAGCGCCACCCGGTGGGCCACACCAGAACGACAATGTAATAATGTCAAAAGCTCTTCTGTTTACCTTACTGCTGTTCTTAACATGTGGATGACGTGTAAATAAAGGCGACTGTGGAACACTTCTCTGAGTGCAGCGCTTCGGTTTTGTTCAGGGTCATCTGAGGGTTTCTAGTCCAGGAGGGTCTACTCCCTTCAGGATTATTCTGAAAGTTGCACGAGTCCTGGAATGGGGTTCAAGGTCTTCAGGATGTTTCAAGAGGACTGAGGACCTGAGTTACAAGAGTCCACGACCCCTCGACAAAACGTCTTAAGTGTGGGCGGGTTCAGGAGTTCTTGGAGGGTTCCAGGAGGCCTTATGGGTGTTTGAAGACATTTCAGGGGACCAGTAGTTCTTGAGTTCATGAGTTCCTTGGGTGAGTGGTTCCAGGGGTCCTTGTGGTTCTTGATGGGGATCCAGAGATGCCTGAGGAAGTCGTAGGAGTGACTTGTTTCCATTCCAGAACTCTAAACGTGTTCTGAGAATCTTTGGGGCTCTTCCAAGATATCCTGAGGGCATTCCAGAGGTCATTTTCAAAGTCAGTCTCCTGGTGGGGTTCTTGAGGGGTCCTTATGGGGGTCAAAGCGATGTTTGAAAGACACCAGTAGATCCGGAGGTTCCTCACAGAGTGAAACAAACTGAACAAAGGGAATCTTTCCCTCCATCACCAGCTGGTTACAGTGAACAGCGTGTTTCATATTCTGCTGTCATCGTCAGAAGATTTAAAGACCTCCAGCTTCATGGAGGTCGTGTTCTTCTCATTCCAAATGAATGAAAGGATATAAATGAGTGTTAGTAGACGGGTCCTTAATACAGCGGACTAGATGAAGGTCTTCATACGGTCAGCGTTGTGGTTCTGACGTTTCCTCAGAGGTTTCAGTAAGACTAGATGCAGCATCTGAGGTCCTTGAGGTCCCAGGAGTTCTTTACTGAATCTGGTCCTCTACAGGTTGAGGATTTAAGGAATCCCTGAGGTTGGTCAGGTCTCCTAAAGGAAGTCCTCAGAAACAAACATGGAGACAGCTGAGCCAGCAGCTAATGGAGCCAACAGGACAAACAGCATTTCTGCTACATTTACAATGGTTGTGAGTCACTGATTGTGTTTTACAAGTTGAGTTCAGAAGAGATTCAAATGTTCCAGAAGTCCTTCAGGAAACTCAAGATGTTTCTCATTTAGAGTAAATACAGAATATTTTAATTCATGGACTCTCTTGGTGACGTTTTATCAGCTGACGTGTTGAATAATGAAGCTCCTAAAACAAACATGATGACGTGTTGGTTCACTAGAAGCTGTGAAACAAAGCGCTGCGCTGCCACCTGCTGGAGGAACAGAACGTCAACGAGTTGATCTCTTCACGGACCACGTTCAGCCTCGTGTTCACATTTCTACAAATGTATATTTTATGTCAGAAGGGTGAAAGTGACATTCTGCAAATGTTTGGTTTCTATTCGTCTAATTTGATTTCAGATCATTTAAAATCCCTGAAGAGCTTTTTATCGATCGATGAAGACAAACAGCTGATTGGAGACGTTTGTACGTAAAGACGAGTTCTGTTGAGATCCTGATTCACCTCTCAGCTAAAGTCACAGAGTTTAAACATATTTAACCGTTTTAACATCTCTAAGTGATGATCAATGATTTCAATCGGCCACGGCGTCCGTGTGACCGGAAAGAAACAATATAAACACAAACGACAGGAACACGAAGAAGAGTTTTCAATCAAGTGGTTTTATTGGTTCACGTCGTACAGTGTTGTTGAAGCATCATCGACTTCATCTGAACATCACATCAGGACACGAGACCGGAGATCGTCTGAAGTTTTAAATATCGTAACGAGACGCGAGCGTCGTCTTTCCCTGCTGTGATGTCATCAGACGTTCCAGCTGTTAGACATTACTGACCATCATCTGTCTAATATCTCTCATTGTGTAAATGTTTTATAGAAGCACCAATAGTCAGAGTACCGCCCGTCCCGGTGACTCCCTGTGAGCCGCCGTGTTCATCAGAGCTGAACTGTTGCTCGTGAACAGGACCGCTGAACGGTCCCGGGTCTGTGTGAACCTTCAGGATCCAGAAGATGAACCAGCAGGACGACTGCAGAGACAGAATATTCTCACACATTACTCGTTTTCTTCGTTCGGTGAAAGAGATTAAATCATTTGATCGTCTTGTTTATTTAGTTTATGTCGGACTAAAAGGAGTTTTTGTGCAAAGTCCTTGCTGCTCACGTGCAATGCATCCTGGGACATGTAGGCGCAGCAGCACCGGGGACTCAATCGACCCGCGTTCAACAGAAGGTAACGAGATGTTTAGTGGAACAGACGTCTGTAAAGCTTCACTCTTTCCTCCAGTGTAGAAATGTTACGAAAATATAGAAAAATACATTTGATATAAATATGTCTTGGTCCATTTCCACACCGACGTGGATAAATACGAACGTTCGTTTATTCCTCCTGTTTAATAGCAGCAGAACAAAACGGAGACCGGTTCAGTTTGTCCGGTTAGAAAACAAAGCAAAGTGAAAGTGAAACCAGGAAACCTTTAGACCCACAACACGGGAACGAGCTGTCCCGCGTTTCACTTCTTACAGCGGGGCTCAAACCTGATGGAACCTGTGAACAAAGCGAAGCAGCCGGCGTGGAGGAGAGCAGCTTTAGTGGACGCTCGTGCCTCAGCTCTGCTGCGTCTTCTGTCCCACGTGTGTGCGAATGTGTCGCTTGTAGTTGGAGTTGTCGCTGAACCGGCGGCCGCACTCGTCGCAGCAGTACGGCTTCTCCCCCGTGTGGATCCTCAAGTGTTTCTGGTAGCCGTCGAACCGCGTGAGCCTCTTCCCGCAGATGTCGCACGTGTACGACTTGTCCACTCTGGAGTCCACCTTGCGGTGCACCTGCACGTGTTTGGCCCAGTGGCCTCGCTGGGCGAACGCGCGGCCGCAGATGGTGCAGATGTACGAGTCCACCACCTCGGACAGCGACGCGTCCAGCTCCACGCAGTCCGGCCGGCCGTTACCCGACGCGTGGGGGACGTCCTCGTCCGGGTCCGAGCCGGTCTGCTGCAGCGAGGTGCCCGGCTGGGGGTCCGGATCCGAGTCGTCCGGGTCCTGGAGCTTTGAGAGCGAGGAGGTCATGCGGTCGTCGTCGTCGTCCCGCTCGCTCGTCGCGCCGCCGCTCTGGAAGAACACGAACTTGACGTCGTTCTGCTCCGACGTCTGAGACGCCTCCTCCTGCTGATTGGTCCACAGCTCCTCCTCCTCCTCCTCCTCCTTGATGGGAGGAGGCTCGATGTCACTGAGGCCGGAGCTCCAGTCCTGCTGCTCACACAGAGCTGAACAGAGAAGAAGAGTCACGTTTAGTTTCTACTTCACCCCATAAAGCATGAAATAAAGACACAGCGGCGCCTCGAGCTACACGCTAACATCAGTTTGCTACCGTGGTGCAACGTAACAAGTACTCCAGTGACAAACTCATGAATCATGTTCATTATTATTATTAAATGACACATTAGTATTCAGAATAGAAGTACCCCACCTTTACGAGCTGCAACGTTAAAGTGATGAAGAACATTATTCTTTCTGCATAAATAGAAGCTTTTAGTATATTTTGATGTACTTTGTGTATTCTTCAGTACTTTCTGCCCTGTGGTGTAAATCGGGTTGTAAAGGTTCATTTCTGGAGGATTCAAATGAAATGAATAAACAGATAAATGAAGAGAGAACCGGAGGAGTCGCCCCCTGTTGGTCACGAGAGAGAACGCAGCTTTAACACGTGAAGCTTGAAGGTCTCGCGACTTCACAAACAGCAGCTTCACTGTCTGCACGAGACACCTCGCGAGTCGTTTGGGTAATTAGAGTTTCTACAAACTGGAATGAAACAATGCAGTCAGCTGGTCCTCTTCTATGTCACGTGTTGCTGGTAACCCGGTAACGTCACAGAGACGTTGTCGGTGAACGTTGCTCACCTGCGCTGTTGACCTGCAGGCAGATCTGCGGCTTCCTGGAGAGGTCCAGCAGCCGGCGCTGGCGGTCGATCTCCAGCTTGGAGCGGGAGATCACCTCCTCGTACTCGGCTAAGGTTCTCCCGAACACCCCGAAGATCTCCTCCGCGGCGGCGGTGAGCCGCTGGTTGATGAGCAGCCTCAACATCTCGATCTTAGACATGTCGGCGGCGGACTGACGGCACAGAACGGGAGAAGTTCGCTCCCCGAAGCGTCGTGGTCGGTTGTTTACTCCTTTCACTTCCGGGTTAAATTCTTTGCGCATGCTCAGTGAGATTTTCAGAGGAAACCATTGGATTAGACGTGTGGGTTTACTGCCACCTGCTGGACTGGAGGTCTACATACACGTTTTTATTCTGTTATTTATAAAACATTCATAACATTTACAACGTTCAGATAATCATTCATATTATAATATATTATTATTATTGCTTTATTCATATTTTACGTCAGTTGAAAATACAATGATACAGATAAACAGTAGTAGTTTAAATTAAAAAGGTAAATCAATATAAAGGCAAACGAAGGGAAAACAAAAGAAAACCATAAAGTGAAATAAACTTAATAAACACACTGCTACAGGAACTCACCTGACTTCCTGTAGATGAAGAGGGGCGGAGCTACAGTGATCATGTGATCAGGTACACGAGGACAGGAAGAGAACCCTGAAGTGTTCCGTCTCCACTTTGAGTCCCGGAGCAGAAGCGTGTGTGTGTGTGTGTGTGTGTGTGTGTGTGTGTGTGTGTGTGTGTGTGTGTGTGTGTGTGTGTGTGTGTGTGTCCTCGGTCTTGTGTGTGACTCTTGAACAAACTTGTGTGTCTTGATTCTTGTGTCTGCTCTCTCACAGTCAGTGTTAATGTTTAACTCTCAGACTGACTTCAGATCAGAAGATGAGTGGTTGTGAGGAGGAAGAGGAGGAAGAGGAGGAAGAGGAGTCTCTAGTCTCCGGCTGTCTGTCTATGCAGAGTGATCGTCCAGAAGTCTTATTCTAGAGTTCAGTAAAGAACCTGGACCCTCAGACACAAAGTAACGTTTTCTGTTTCTATATTTCATTTTTCTGATCGTTAAAATGTAATTGATGACTAAATGATACATCGAACAAACTTCCATGAATCAGACTCTTCCTCTTAGTATCAGTGACAGCTGTAATGTAATCTAGCAGTACTAATACACACTTTGAATCCTCTAAGTATTAACAGTAACAGTAGTTCGTGTATTCAGAGCTACTAACGTGTCTTCGTCCTCAGAAGATTTATCAAAGATTCATTCTGAATAAAATCATGTTGGTGTTTGCAGAGTTCAGTGCAGAAGGAGAGCAGAGTCTCCAGGATCCATCTGTCTGTCTGTGAACAGTGATCGGTCCAAAGAAGATCCTCCAGACTTCAGTAAAGAACCCGGAGCCTCAGACACACAGTAAGACACAGTGAGAGTTTTTACTGTGTTCAAACTCTGGAAGAATGTGCTTCAAATGTGTAAATCATTTCTCATATTTCATCAGCTGTTCAGACCGACCGGGTGCTTCTTGAATCAGTTCACATCATAACTGAGCAACATGTGGTGAAAAAGCTTTGCTCACCTTCATTCTGTGTGTTGATGTTTGACTTTGTTCTTTAAATAACGACTTGTGTCAAATATGGAGAAGAAAGCTGAAGCTCAAAGGTTCACTTCCTGCTTCAGAGCTTTCAGTGTGAAGCTTTAAATCTTTAGTAAGTGGAGCTTTGAGTTCAGACTCTCTCCTCCAGATGTTGATCCTGAAGGTCTAGATGTTGATCCTGAAGGTCTAGAACAAACATCATGAGCAGAACTGATGTAAATGTTCTCTGCTGACAAAAACCAGACAGGAAATGGTCAACTGTACATTTGGAGCTCTTCTGTTTTCATCACGTTTGAATTGATCCTTCATTTGATAGTTGACAGTAGAAAGTGACAGAAAACAGACATGAAGAAGGAAAGTGTGTGGACTTGAACCTGAGACTCCACTGTTACATGCTGTGTGTTAGACTGTTGGTCCACCACAACATGTAGACCTCTTCTGACCTCAGTTCAAACACAACCAACTCAAGCTGAGCTGATCACAGACACTGTGACACAGTAAAGGACATGATCAGCTCTCTTTAATGGAGGACTTTTACTGTGAAGGAGCTGCAGGAAGTGTTGAGTTAGTTATAAACAAACTACAGACAGATCACTAAATGTTTCATCAGACAGCCTGATAGGAAAAGCAGCTGATTAGAGTTCATGAAAGCAGGAGAGTTTCAATAAAAGAACATTTTCATGACAGACTGAACGCTGAAGAGGAGTCATGATTCTGAGGAGGAGCTGACGTCCAGATCCAGAACCAGAGCTGGACTGCAGACAGCCAGTGAGACCAGAAGTGTCCAAAGTAAGACTGTCCATTTCTCTGCTGATGTCTTCATGTCTGGAAACAGGACGGTGAACGTGCATGTGAGCGTGCCCCACTGCTTGGCTCACGTCCTTTACCTTCCATACGTTGTTTGAAGGCTCCTTGAATTCCTTTTTGTCTGTTCCAGGATATCTGGGACTTCCACAACAAGTACTAAGCAGCGATACCAGTTATTTCAGCCATGATTGATGAAACGTTGTCTACTCAGAGGAAGCCCCTTCTCCTCTCTGGGGTGTTGAGCGCGAGTGACACTAATAAACACAAATAATCCAGCAATCCAACTCCCACGAGTAACGCACCGTGAAAGAACATAGTATTACAATTAATGACAGACTTGTTTAAGTTAACATTTAATTATTGGCCCCCTGAAGGTTCCTGTCTGGTCTTCCTGAGTGGAACATCAGTCAGGATGTCTCTTTAACAGTTTCCATTGTTGCATCATCTGTTTCTTATTATAACTCTGATCAGGAGTACATTAAACCAAGATGATCTAATTTACTCATCTTTACTATTCAGTGAGTATAGAAGCACATAAGATTACATATTGATAAATGAAAGAATATCTCTTAAAGGTTATCATCAATAAACCACAGAACGCTTCATGGCTGAGCTTTAGGGCCTCACTTCCTGTTCTCGCTGTGCTGGAGGTAGAGGTGTGAGATAGTATCAGAGTTCAGCTGCAGTACACAGCACTGCCACAGTTTCACTATGTTACTATGTTTTTGTTTAATCTTAAATTTGATAAGTCAGTTAATGAATTCATTCTTTGAGGAAATGGATAGAGAGGAAGTTTTGGATGAGGTGTGTCTCAGACATTTTAGGTGGATCCCTCAACAAAAGATGAAGAATCTGCAGGAATGAGAGTTATTGTTTCATGTGAAACACAGTGAGATAAGATCAGCTGAACCACTGATGCGAAGAGAAAATGTTCATCAAAACAGGAAGCAGGATATTTATTGTCCTCTTTCATAATAATATTTTGTAATTTTTGTGTTATGACAGATTGTCTGGCTGTGGACTCTCAGAGACTCACTGTGAAGTTGTGGCCTCAGCTCTGAAGTCCAACCCCTCCCATCTGAGAGAGCTGGACCTGAGTCTCAACAGCCTGAAGGATTCAGGAGTGAAGCTGCTGTCTGCTGGACTGGAGAGTCCACACTGTCGACTGGAGACTCTGAGGTCAGTTCACTCACTGAAAGGTTTCAGGATTTGCCTGAAAACAAAAGCTGAATATTTGTTAGAGTAACCGAGTAGAGAAGTGAAGTGATTGACAGGAGAGTGTTTAGCTTCCACAGACTCTCATTGTGGTCCATCAGTCAGTGAAGGTGATGTCAGTCCTGATGAGGCTGTAGAGTGTGTGAGGAAGATGAAGGAGGAGGATGAAGATCTGATGACAGCAGATACAAACTCTGTGTAAACAGAGAGAGACTTGAATGCAAAGCTGAATGAAGGTGAAGTTGTGAACTGTGGTGATCTTCATGATATCAGAAGCTGATGAGGCTGCTACAGAGACAACCACACAGCTGCTGTGGTGAGATTAAAGCAGAGCTCAGAGTAATAAGCAGCAGCCTAACACAGGCCCACACGTCTCCACAGAGCAGGCTTTGAGAACACAAGTCTCTGTTGTCATTACTAGAACAAGATGTCAGCTGAGACCAGTCATAGTGGAAGTGGCTCTTCAACAAGTGATGATGATGAATGACATCATCAAACTGTTTTTAAGGTTCTAACTTAACAAGTTATTTTTGACAGCAGGTCTAACTGTGGTTCTGGTTTCATATTGTGTCTCATTATCTGAAGCCACAGACCTTTAGGTTGCAACAAAAAACACATGTTCTTAAAGGACCGGTTTATATTCGTTCAGGTCTTTCTCAACACAACACTGTTGGGAATGAAAAGGAGCGTGTTTGAGTTATCAGCAAATTTGAAAAACTAAATTATTGACATCAATAGAATTATTAATGTCAGTAAGATTATTAATAATAACGGGGCACCACCCTGAGAACAGGGACCAATAACCAAACTATAAATTAAGTCTCATAATTAGTATTCACTCACGATGTCAATAGTCAAAGTAAGGTGGTAAGTCAACTGCTTTTGTTTTTACACCTGCAGCAGCTTTAAGATGCTTGTCTATATATTATTATTTGTACAACTTGTTTTTATGAAGATGGATTTTTGTTTGGTTTAATATGTGATAGGAACCATTGTTACGTCCTATGTTGCTCTGGGGACACATTTAGTCGGTGCACAGCAACAAGAAGACACGTGAAGCGGCAGAAGTCTATATACTCCGCGCAAAGTGTTAAAGTTAAGTTTAAGTGTTTAAGTGATCTACTTTGGAGATTCACGTGTTTTCTAGTGGACTCGTTTTCTCTCTTGGTGTTGACCAATAAATCCGTCAGCAACAGGAACTATGGAGTCGTGTATTTGCTGGAGGGAGTGATCGTAGCGTTACTCCTGTGGTCACGTGTCTGTGGTGCATGTTGTTCCTCTGATGTGAATCATGTTTGAATGGCTCGTGCTCTTCAGTGTGCGGTGGAACGCGTGTTTTAGCTCTGCTGGTTTTTGAACGCATTGTCTGTTAATGACGCAGCATCCCGTCACGTGTTCATGTAACGTTATCTGCACTCTGCACTTCGTGTATTTATAGGTGTTGAGCTACATTTTTACACGAAACAAATAATAACCGTCGCTGTGGCGTCATGAGGAGGTTCGGTGGTTCATGTGAAGGCCCAGGTACGAGATGCACGGGGATGAGCAACACGGGACAAAATACAAACCAGTTTTATTTGCTTCTTACAATGAAAAGTAGATAAAAGGTTACAACAATGAATTACTCAAAAAGTCAAAAAAAGAAAAGACAAAAATGTCAAAAGCTAATTTTACCTCAAGATCAACAAACTCTTAGAATATTTACACGTTTTCTTTCAGTTAACTTGTTTCTTGTCCTTCCTGTCCAGCACCCCCGAGTCAAACATCAGTCCAGGTATTTATTTAATGGTGAACATTTTTTAAAACAATCCAAGGTTGCTTCATTTACTTGTGTTAGTGAAAGAGGACACAGACTAGACTGAACTCAAAATACTTAAAATCAAACAGTGTTTATTCATAACAGGAGTATTCTGACGCAGCAGATCAATACGAGCTCGGACCTAAATCAAAACTATCTGTGACCGCAAAGAAAAGGCGCTCAAAACTATATAGTCCTTAAGGGCATTTTTGTGATTGGTTGACTATTGGTGGAGGCGGCTCTTGGTTTAAACTTTCTGAGAGCCTCATTGGTGCACAGGATGTCCGTCCTCACCGGCACTCGGATTGCTGCTCCAGCGGTGAGTCTTGTCAGTGTGTGTGTGTGTGCTTAGAGAGTTCATTCTAATGCCAAGGTCGCCTAACTACTTCTTAGTCGAAACTGTTATTTTGTACCAGGCAGTGGCAAGACCGGGGAGTACCTGGTTCCTGTTTTGTATTAGATAATGAGGGGGCCCTGCGCAGGTGGAATACACTGCCTCACTCTGACTTTACACTTAGAGACATATTGTGATTACTGCACATAGCATATGGTTTAAGCTTCACTAAATGTGTTTACGAATATATAGAAGTGTTTACAAATATAAAAGTGTTTTCAAATATATAAAAGTGTTTTCAAATATATAAAAGTGTTTTCAAACATATAAAAGTGTTTTCAAATATATAAAAGTGTTTTCAAACATATAGCATATTGTTTAAGCTTATTCTTAATGTGCTTACACTTGTCTTAGACAGTTTTGATCTCAAAGGTATATAAGCTTACACATTAATGAAATGATCCCTTTAAAATGATCGTTAAATGCACACTGTGCAATAATGTGTTCGTCACTTTAATGCTGCAGGTACTCAAGTAAAGTACAAGTACCTCAAAAATGTCAAGTACAAAACTTAAGTTAATGTACTTATTTACATTCCACCACCGCTAAGAGAAGATCACAACATTGTTTACAAAGTTCTTCATAGAACCAGCCTCTTGTTCTGGTCTCAAAACGCACCAGATTGATGCATTTAACTTTAAAAGGTACAACATTGTCTTCCAGGTGAGCGTCTGAACGTGGAATCAATAAGCAACGCTCTCAAATTAAAACATGCTTTTGAATAAAGACAGGAAAAAAGCACCATAGTTCTTCCCCTGCGTTATGTGCCGTGTGGTGTCAGATTTACCTTTTGTATACAAACAGAATCACTACAGCCGGTTGTCTCTTGTATGAGCTTTCATGTGTAACTTCAGAGCTGACTTGTACTGAAATCTATTATCACACACAGAGCAGCTGAAAGGTTTCTCTCCTGTGTGCAATCTCATGTGGATCTTCAGACTTCCATTTACAGTGAACGTTTTACCACATTCAGAGCAGCTGAAAGGTTTCTCTCCTGTGTGGGATCTCACGTGTCCCTTTAAATATTCACTATTTGAAAAAGATTTCTTACAGACTGAGCAGCTGAAAGGTTTCTCTCCTGTGTGTAGTCTCATGTGTTTCTTCAGACCTCCACCTTCAGTGAAACGTTTATCACAGACTGAGCAGCTGAAAGGTTTCTCTCCTTTGTGAGTTAACATGTGGTTCTTTAAATTGTCCCTCCGTCCAAAAGATTTGTTACAGACTGAGCAGCTGAAAGGTTTCTCTCCTGTGTGGATTCTCATGTGTTTCTTCAGACCTCCATTTCCAGTGAAACTTTTATCACAGACTGAGCAGCTGAAAGGTTTCTCTCCTGTGTGGATTCTCATGTGTCTCTTCAGACTTCCACTTATAGTGAAACCTCTATCACATTCTGAACAGCTGAAAAGTTTTTCCGCTGTGTGAGTTACCATGTGTGCCTTTAAAGTTCTACTACGTGAAAAAGATTTGTTACAGACTGAGCAGCTGAAAGGTTTCTCTCCTGTGTGCAATCTCATGTGGTTCTTCAGACTTCCATTTTCAGTGAAAGTTTTACTACATTCAGAGCAGCTGAAAGGTTTCTCTCCTGTGTGGATTCTCATGTGGTTCTTCAGATTTTGACTCTTGCCAAATGTTTTCTCACACTCAGAGCAGCTAAATAGTTTCTCTCCAGCACTACATTCTGAATCACTGACAGGAACTTCATCATTATTCACAGAGTTTAAACCTGACTGAGGTTCTCTGGTCTCCTTCCAATCATCACTGTTATCAGTCTCAGGTTCAGAAGAGTCTCCAGTCTTCTCATCAGTATCTGGTTCTGGATGTCTATGTGGATCATAGTTCCTGTCTGGTTCTGGTCCTCCACAGTCCTCTCCATCAGCTTCTGTTTCCATCTGTTCAGTTTGTCTTTGATGAAGTTGTGAGGACTGAGCTTCCTCTTCATCATCTTCACTCTTCACAGGAGTGAATGAGAACTTGATATCAGCCTCCTCCAGACCTTGAAGCTGCTCTCCCTCCTGACTGGTCCAGACTTCCTCCTGTTCCTCTTTAATGTGGGGGGGCTCTGGGTCCTCCTGGTCCTCTTTAATGTGTGGGGGCTCTGGGTCCTCCTGGTCCAGACTGGAGCTCCACTCCTGCTGCTCTTCTTTAACCACCAACAGCTGCTGGACGTCTGTGCAAAATAATGAAATACATACACACCTTAGAAAACTGTAATTTCACGTTGTTAACTAATCCACTGATATCACTACTTTCCTATAATGTGGGGAGACATGTTGCACATTTTGTAGAACATATTCAGACCTCATTCAAACTCAAACAAACTAAAAACTGACATGTGTTTTACCTGGCTGTGAGACAAAGTTTCTCTTTGCAGGAGTTGTTCTTGTTTCTCTAACATTAGAGTAGGAGCCAGGTATAGCCTGTGCTATTTTCTACACCCTGATTGGTCACTGACGGTAATTGAGTAACATGGTGTTGGGGATAGCAATGGGGATATATGCTGTTCCGTGGTTTAGTTTGATGAATGGAAGGAGAGGGGGTGAGAGACGGAGTCTTCTTTTTTGCTGACCGCTATTGTCGATATTAATGATATTATCATTATTTGACGCTGTCGATTACCTTTGTACACCAATGAAGTATTTCAAAGTATTTGGAACGTTTTTGTCTCTCCCGGCTGTGAGACCTGTATGACTCCTCTTCAGCCTGCAGACGGTCGTGACCTTTGCCCCTCTTGTCTTGGACTCGAGCATCTGATGGAGGGCCTCTTGAAGAACCCGTGCATTAGCGGCAGCATCATGCCTCGAGCAGTACGGTCTACTAGGCTGGTCGAGGTGGAACACCTGATGGGTGAGGTTCACCTCCCCCTGTCAGGGCAGTAGAGTCCAGCCCAACCTACTCATTTCAAAGCAGCGGGAAAAAACTAACAAAGAATCGTAGCGCTAGTTAAAGGTAAGCAGCTGTTTGTTTGTAGCTCTGAAACGTAACAGCAGACATAAGGAAAGAAAAAGATGTTCTTGTTTTTTTATAAGCCAGGCTACATAAAGTATATTCATGCACAGTGATCTAGTAAATGATGTGTGTGTGTGTGTGTGTGTGTGTGTGTGTGTGTGTGTGTGTGTGTGTGTGTGTGTGTGTGTTTGAGAGTGAGAGAGACTCTGTACATGTGTTGAAAGCCAACAGTGGCTCTTATGATTAGAAATATAATAAAATATGATTATTATTTTAGAGCCTTCAACATCAGCAGTGGGATGTGGCCTCCATGGGTCCCAAACTCCTCCCACTGTATACTTTATATAATCTGAAAACAAGCAATATTATGACATGATGGTGACATTAGTCATGATGGAGAGTAAACAAACACGTTTATGCTTTTTCTGATATTCATAAAGCCTCCCAACCTGCAGAGACCAGACCTCCATCATCCAGCTTGTTAAATTCATGCATCAGCTGGTGTTTTGCAAGTGATTGACATGAGAAGAGTTTAACAAAGCATCCAGCAGGTGGTGGTATACACTCAAATGGAAATTAAGGAGATTTTATTGCATCATTTGTTGAAGCGTGATATCTTATTGTGAAGGACAGAACTACGGTCCCGGATGTGTTGACAGCATTGATGGTAAATCTCTGAAACAAGTTAATATCTCCGAAAAACCAACAGCACCCAGTGTTTACAACGAGGATAGAAGTTGATCCGAATATATGTGGATTTTATAGGAATGTTCACTAAAAAAACTGTCCGGAACAGGAAACAATTCCGTTAACTCTCTTATGTGACATGAACTGATTTTAGATTTGAACACGCTGCACGTTCTCATCTCATCTACTTTGTGTCTTAAAGATGCTGAGTGTTTAATGAACCAACCTGCTCTGTGTAGCCGAAGCTGAGGGATGAAAACAGCGTCCAGTAGTTTCCGTTGTCGCTCGTTCTCCTCTTTGGAACGAGAAAGTTCCTCCTCGTACTCTGCTATCGTTCTTTCAAACACACCAAATATCTCTTCAGCAGCCGCAGTTAGTCGCTGGTTGACTAAACATCTCAGCATTTGGACTTTAGACATTTTCACACAACGACACAAACACCGTTTACTCTCATTAAACTCTGACTAGCGCTGTGTTGATCACTTCCGTCCCCGTCGGTCTGTTTCCAGCTAGCATGCTAAGCTAACTTCAATAGCTTTGTAGGCTACCGGGAGATGAGTCAGAGGAAAAACATCCAGAGAAAAAGGTGAACAGCTAAAAGTCCATTCAGACATGTTGATCCAGACACACAGAGACTCTGATGGATCAGTACTGATGGAGCTAACTGAGACTTTACCAACACAACAAAGAGACGCTGCTGTTCCTAACAACGTTAGACGCCATGTTGCTAATGGAGGAACATCCGGTTCCGCTGATACGTGGTATGTTACCTTCAAAATAAAAGCACTAGAATACTACATACTACAATAAGAAATTGTAAATGATTATTCACCAATTATTTGCCTTCTGATCATTTTCTGCACCTCTGCTCCCTCAGCAATGCAAAACAGAACTGTGTGATTTCATTCATTTTATTCAAATACACACAAACAACAACTTGACATTACAGAATGTATTTGGTTCAGGATGCACATTACTAATCAAGGGCTACAAAAATAACCAAGTAAAACCTCTAACCTAAATCACAACAACACATTTTCTCAAAACCATGAAAAACACAATACAAGAAGAAAACAGGGACACCTGGTGGTTAAAGTAAAAAGGTTTGTGAGAAATTATAACATTAAACACATACTTGAGGAAGTCAATGCAAAAACACATGAATTGTCTTCTGGTATTTTTCTGTAATTCTGCTGCTAAAACTTCAAAATAACAGAAATAACACAAGGAGATGAATGCCAACATCTATGCAGTATCTATCTAATCTATGCATCTATGGTCACATGACACAGGACGGCCTGCAGTGACACTTACAAGAAAACAGCAAACATTTTTTTAACAGTAAATTAACACTATGCCAATATTTATATAATTTTCACGGGTTCCGAGTTAAATTTACACTTTGGACAGTGTTGATATTTTACTTCTTTAATAGAGTTAAATATCTGACACTCACAGTGTTGACATGAAAGTGTATTTTTAACACTGAATTGTGTATCTGTGTTCACATAAGTTTAAATGTGTTCACCCACAAGACGTAACAGTGAACCATTAAAAAAAAAATGTCTTTCTTTCTTTTTATTCAGTAAAAAAATCTTCCAAGCACCATGGGCACAACTTAACTTAACTTAACGCAAGAAATAAAATAATGGTACAATCTATAAGCTCTCATCTCCATCATAAGCACTTAAATAAATAACAAGACTGTCTGCTTTGATTACATCTTTCTTATCACTTTCACATACTTGGTAGGTATGGAAATGCTCACTGAAGTGGTCAACCACAAACCAGTTGAGTCCAAAGTAGAGAACACTGTCGACTAAAAGTGTCTTCTTTATTCTGCAAAACCCAGGCTGATCATGATCAATCTCACTGCTAATGATTAGTCCTGCCCTGTTCTCTGTTCCACTGATTTGAACCCAGTTGGTAGAGAAGATGTGTTTCCACGGTGGACCGGTCTCTGCTGGAGGATCTGGGTCTGTCCACGGTGGACCGGTCTCTGCTGGAGGATCTGGGTCTGTCCACGGTGGACCGGTCTCTGCTGGAGTCTGAGCTGAAGGAGGTTCTGGTGAACCTGCATGAGTTCATCTGGTTTGACCAGAATCCGACCCGGTGGCTCCGATGACGAGCATCAAGAATAACTCTATAGAAACAGACCATCTTCTCTCTGATGGTCTCTTTACTGATGGAGGTCTGATAGAGGACCAGGACTACACTGAGACTGATTCAGGACCAGATACAAGTTCCTCACAGTCACTTTAAGTTCAGATTAAGAGGGTTTTTACCAGTGAAGCTCATCATCAGTCCTCACAGCTCTTGAAGGACGTTCGTGTTGAGATGCCACAGAGTCCCCGTCATTGCCTTCACGTGGTCAGGCCTCTCCTCTGACAGGGGTGTTTGTAGAAGCAGGACAGCTGGCTGAAGCGTCTGTCGCAGTTGGAGCACCAGTAAGGCCTCTCGCCGGTGTGCGTCCGCAGGTGCACCGTCAGGTTGCCCTTTTCCACGAAGCCGCGGCGGCAGTACATGCAGGTGAACGGCTTCTCGCCCGTGTGGCTGCGGACGTGCCGCACCAGCGTCGCCCTCCTGCCGAAGCTCTTGCCACAGACGGTGCAGCCGTACGGCCGCTCGCCCGAGTGGATCCTCATGTGCGTCCTCAGGTTCCCCCGCAGGGTGAAGCTCTGACCGCAGATGCTGCAGCGGAACGACGACTCCTTGTGAACTCTGAGGTGAAGCTTCAGGTTCTCCGTTTGCTCCAGACGTTTCCCGCACAGGCCGCAGTCTCTCAAATGTGCCGATGCGTGTTTGAGTAGAAAATGAATCCTCTGGAAGGACTCGCCACAAACTTTACAGCTGAACACCGGCGGAGGCTGATGGTCCTGCGACAGATCAGTCCTGCTCTGAGATGAACTTTGTCCTTCTTCTTCCGTCTCGTCTGGTTTCCAAAGTCCTGCGGTCTCTCTCCAGTACTCTCCACTGTCTTCGGTCTCAGAGGACTCGGCGAGGAGGCGGCCGTTGCTCGCTGCTTCCGAACCACCAGCCGGATCAAAGTACCCGTTTGGTTCTGAAGCTGCACAGCCCTCGCTGCCAACTTCGGTTTTAATCTGAGCAGGCGAGGCGCCGACGTCAGTCTGGTCCAGCTGGACACTCAGGATCCGATCATCGGGTTTTATCCAGGAGGAAGTCCGCAGAGAGTCTGACGGGAGGCAGAAGACACAAACAAGAGTTTCTATGAATAAATAAAACTCAGTGTACGTTTCAAATCATTCAGCGACGGATGACAATAAATCCAGAACTAACTCCAAGCTGTCTGCAGGTTTTCTGAGCGTAACATTTGATATTTAATCAGACCTTTTTAAAGACACAACATTTTAGATCCATTTGGCGTAAAATCCTGCAGCTGTTAGTTCGGCTCCGTCTATTTCTTGAGTCCGAGCATTTAGTTGTTTCAGCAAAACTCCACCAGAGAGCACCGACAAGTTTATTACCTTTAAAATGTATTAAAAATGTTTGTTTTTAATAAATCACATTTGTTGTATAGGCTCGCGGCGGCGGTGGACGACATCCTGTTATACATATATAACAGTATTGGAATATTATTTAATATTGGAAAGCCGATCATAATTAACAATACACAATTGAATTACACTGTGGTATTGCTAATTTTACCCAATTAAGTAAAAGTCTGTTTCTTTCATTACTTGTCTTTATTTTTTCCATTTATTTATTTAATTATATTTTACTTTATTCATTACTGTGTATATATATATATGTGCTCGTATATTGAGCGACTGTTCTTTTTCATCTAGAAATGTAAAGAAGCATTAAAGCATTAAACATGTTAACGACCCGCCGTCTGGTTCCGCTCGCCCTCCTCGGACCTCAGGCGGTCCAGCTGTCGCCGCTGGCGGTCTATCTGCTCCCGGTACCGGGCCACAGTCTTCCCGAGCTCCCCCAGGATGTCGTCCACCGCCGCCGCGAGCCGCTCGTTAAGGAACAGCCTCAGGGTCTCCATGTCTGGCGGCGGGCTGCTCTCACGGTCCACACCCACGAAACCCTCCACGGCTCCGGGAGGGAACGGGAACGCCTGTCGGTGGGCGGACATGTTCGTTTTCACTCTCCCTGATTAAAATGAAGCGATTTATCCTCAAAAAACACAAAACACTTCCGGGTATTGTGGTTGCAGATGAAGAACGCTGATAGATAAACGTCGTAACGGTTAAAACACCGAAACAAAATGAAACGCCCCTCAGCTGGTTTGTTTCTGACTGACCGACTGCGTTAGAAAAATAAACAATCCGGCTGACTTCCGGCACACATTGATGTCGTAAAGAAACAATGTCTGGTCATCAATGGTTCCGGGAGGACAAAAGTTTCCTATTTTATATTTTAAAAAGTGACAAGAGGTGAGAGAAATATTCATATTTTACCCACTGTAAAAACAAAAATGATGGAATGAAATACAATTATGTAGATTATGAAATACAAGTATTATTTTACATTGAGTAACAATGAATTCATATGTAAAAAGGGGCAAAACAGATTAAGATTTACATGTTTTATTTTGTTCTATTACTATATATTACTATTTCCAAGGTTCCAACATTTCAAGTAAGTTTTAAAGTGTCAGATTTGCAGTCACTTAAAATGATATGCATGGATGGATTCCGTAACGAGTCCACTTGGTACAGGTCCAGGCCTTCACCTTCAGATACGAGGGTCCAGGGACAGAGGATGTTTTATGTTGTACAGATTGTAAAGTCCTCCGAGGCAAATTTTGTAATTTGTGATATTGGGCTATACAAATGAAATGAAATGGACTTACAACATTAGCACTCCTCAGCAGTTTTTGTTTACCTTCAGAGGAGGAAAAGATCGTTTTAAAGATGGATTGACTCTGTTGCTCTCCGTGTTTTTTCCCACCATTAAAGTTTTTTTAATTTGTTATATTGGGCAATATAAATACAATTGATATCAATTGATATATCCACCTACCTCGAGTATATAAATATATATTTCTGTGTAAGTGCATTGAAAGCAACCAAAACCGGGAGTGAAACGTTGCATGTGTTCACATAAAGAAAGTCAATGAACGAAGTTTTATTTTGAAGGTTAAAACCAGGCCCCGGAAGTACTTGACCATACTGTTTGGACAAGAGGCTTCGTTTACTTAACAACTTTCCTCCCTTTTAAACACGTACACTGACACAAAGCGGGAGGAAACGATCAGCGCTCTGCTGGTCCTGTTTGAGTCCAACTTCCTGTCTTCATGTTTGACGTCTGGAATCTCCCGATAGCCTTCAACCCTAGCATGACGTTAGCTTAGCATGCTAGCTTGAAATCAACAAATGTTCGTCTGACAAACTGCGTTTTAACGGGATTCGTAATTGATTAACAATGTCTAAAGTCCAAATGCTGAGATGTTTAGTCAACCAGCGACTAACTGCGGCTGCTGAAGAGATATTTGGTGTGTTTGAAAGAACGATAGCAGAGTACGAGGAGGAACTTTCTCGTTCCAAAGAGGAGAACGAGCGACAACGGAAACTACTGGACGCTGATTTCATCCCTCAGCTTCGGCTACACAGAGCAGGTTGGTTCATTAAACACTCAGCATCTTTAAGACACAAAGTAGATGAGATGAGAACGTGCAGCGTGTTCAAATCTCCTTAATTTCCATTTGAGTGTATACCACCACCTGCTGGATGCTTTGTTAAACTCTTCTCATGTCAATCACTTGCAAAACACCAGCTGATGCATGAATTTAACAAGCTGGATGATGGAGGTCTGGTCTCTGCAGGTTGGGAGGCTTTATGAATATCAGAAAAAGCATAAACGTGTTTGTTTACTCTCCATCATGACTAATGTCACCATCATGTCATAATATTGCTTGTTGTTTTCAGATTATATAAAGTATACAGTGGGAGGAGTTTGGGACCCATGGAGGCCACATCCCACTGCTGATGTTGAAGGCTCTAAAATAATAATCATATTTTATTATATTTCTAATCATAAGAGCCACTGCTGGCTTTCAACACATGTACAGAGAGTCTCTCTCACTCTCAAACACACACACACACACACATCATTTACTAGATCACTGTGCATGAATATACTTTATGTAGCCTGGCTTATAAAAAAACAAGAACATCTTTTTCTTTCCTTATGTCTGCTGTTACGTTTCAGAGCTACAAACAAACAGCTGCTTACCTTTAACTAGCGCTACGATTCTTTGTTAGTTTTTTCCCGCTGCTTTGAAATGAGTAGGTTGGGCTGGACTCTACTGCCCTGACAGGGGGAGGTGAACCTCACCCATCAGGTGTTCCACCTCGACCAGCCTAGTAGACCGTACTGCTCGAGGCATGATGCTGCCGCTAATGCACGGGTTCTTCAAGAGGCCCTCCATCAGATGCTCGAGTCCAAGACAAGAGGGGCAAAGGTCATGACCGTCTGCAGGCTGAAGAGGAGTCATACAGGTCTCACAGCCGGGAGAGACAAAAACGTTCCAAATACTTTGAAATACTTCATTGGTGTACAAAGGTAATCGACAGCGTCAAATAATGATAATATCATTAATATCGATAATAACGGTCAGCAAAAAAGAAGACTCCGTCTCTCACCCCCTCTCCTTCCATTCATCAAACTAAACCACGGAACAGCATATATCCCCATTGCTATCCCCAACACCATGTTACTCAATTACCGTCAGTGACCAATCAGGGTGTAGAAAATAGCACAGGCTATACCTGGCTCCTACTCTAATGTTAGAGAAACAAGAACAACTCCTGCAAAGAGAAACTTTGTCTCACAGCCAGGTAAAACACATGTCAGTTTTTAGTTTGTTTGAGTTTGAATGAGGTCTGAATATGTTCTACAAAATGTGCAACATGTCTCCCCACATTATAGGAAAGTAGTGATATCAGTGGATTAGTTAACAACGTGAAATTACAGTTTTCTAAGGTGTGTATGTATTTCATTATTTTGCACAGACGTCCAGCAGCTGTTGGTGGTTAAAGAAGAGCAGCAGGAGTGGAGCTCCAGTCTGGACCAGGAGGACCCAGAGCCCCCCCACATTAAAGAGGACCAGGAGGACCCAGAACCACCCCACATTAAAGAGGACCAGGAGGACCCAGAACCCCCCCACATTAAAGAGGAACAGGAGGAACTCTGGACCAGTCAGGAGGGAGAGCAGCTTCAAGGTCTGGAGGAGGCTGATATCAAGTTCTCATTCACTCCTGTGAAGACTGAAGATGATGAAGAGGAAGCTCAGTCCTCACAACTTCATCAAAGACAAACTGAACAGATGGAAACAGAAGCTGATGGAGAGGACTGTGGAGGACCAGAACCAGACAGGAACTCAGATCCACATAGACATCCAGAACCAGATACTGATGAGAAGACTGGAGACTCTTCTGAACCTGAGACTGATGACAGTGATGATTGGAAGGAGACCAGAGAACCTCAGTCAGGTTTAAACTCTGTGAATAATGATGAAGTTCCTGTCAGTGATTC
This sequence comes from Pholis gunnellus, assembly GCF_910591455.1. Taxonomy (NCBI): domain Eukaryota; kingdom Metazoa; phylum Chordata; class Actinopteri; order Perciformes; family Pholidae; genus Pholis; species Pholis gunnellus. Next base: position 21,642,360 of record NC_136543.1, on the reverse strand, counting down.
AAGATGTAGTGCTGGAGAGAAACTATTTAGCTGCTCTGTGTGTGAGAAAACATTTGGCAAGAGTAAATATCTGAAGAAACACATGAGAATCCACACAGGAGAGAAACCTTTCAGCTGCTCTGAATGTAGTAAAACTTTCACTGAAAATGGAAATCTGAAGAGCCACATGAGATTGCACACAGGAGAGAAACCTTTCAGCTGCTCAGTCTGTAATAATTCTTTTTCACGTAGTGAAACTTTAAAGGCACACATGGTAACTCACACAGGGGAAAAACGTTTCAGCTGTTCAGAATGTGATAAAAGTTTCACTTTAAGTGGAGATCTGAGGAAACACATGAGAATCCACACAGGAGAGAAACCTTTCAGCTGCTCTGAATGTGGTAAAACTTTCACTATAAATGCAAATCTGAAGAACCACACGAGAATCCACACAGGAGAGAAACCTTTCAGCTGTTCAGAATGTGATAAAACTTTCACTGAACGTGGAGATCTGAAGAAACACATGAGAATCCACACAGGAGAGAGACCTTTCAGCTGCTCTGAATGTGATAAAACTTTCACTATAAATGCAAATCTGAAGAAACACATGATAATCCACACAGGAGAGAAACCTTTCAGCTGCTCAGTCTGTAACAAATCTTTTGGACGGAGGGAAACTTTAAAGAACCACATGTTAACTCATACAGGAGAGAAACCTTTCAGCTGCTCTGTGTGTGATAATAGATTTCAGCACAAGTCAGCTCTGAAGTTACACATGAAAGCTCATACAAGAGACAACCGGCTGTAGTGATTCTGTTTGTATACAAAAGTTAAATCTGACACCACACGGCACATAATGCAGGGGAAGAACTATGGTGCTTTTTTCCTGTCTTTATTCAAAAGCATGTTTTAATTTGAGAGCGTTGCTTATTGATTCCACGTTCAGACGCTCACCTGGAAGACAATGTTGTACCTTTTAAAGTTAAATGCATCAATCTGGTGCGTTTTGAGACCAGAACAAGAGGCTGGTTCTATGAAGAACTTTGTAAACAATGTTGTGATCTTCTCTTAGCGGTAGTGGAATGTAAATAAGTACATTAACTTAAGTTTTGTACTTGACATTTTTGAGGTACTTGTACTTTACTTGAGTACCTGCAGCATTAAAGTGACGAACACATTATTGCACAGTGTGCATTTAACGATCATTTTAAAGGGATCATTTCATTAATGTGTAAGCTTATATACTTTTGAGATCAAAACTGTCTAAGACAAGTAAATGAAGCAACCTTGAATTGTTTTATAAAATGTTCACCATTAAATAAATACCTGGACTGATGTTTGACTCGGGGGTGCTGGACAGGAAGGACAAGAAACAAGTTAACTGAAAAAAACGTGTAAATATTGTAAGAGTTTGTTGATCTTGAGGTAAAATTAGCTTTTGACATTTTTGTCTTTTCTTTTCTTGACTTTTTGAGTAATTCATTGTTGTAACCTTTCATCTACTTTTCATTGTAAGAAGCAAATAAAACCAGTGTTGCTCATCTCTGAAGCTGCCCTCGTAGTCTCCTAAAGGTAAGCGAGCTCTCCCCCTGGAATGTGCTGAGAGTAGCTAACGATTAGCTCTACATTTGAATAACACACCTCACGCCAAAAAAACAGTTTCTTGCCGTCTGCAGATGGGCTCATTAACAAAACCCAGGACCCCCAATGACTCAGACTCTTACATCCTCATGACAATAACTTACTGTTACACATCATTGCACAACTCTACTCTTTAAATACACACTTGGCCCATTCATAACATACTTGTTTTAACATACTCTATATTTGTTTGGTTGTTTATCATATTTTATTGTAACATTTTTTATTTTTAAATTGTTGAAGGAGTGTCTGCGAAATTGTGAGTTCATTTTACACGGACTGCTTGAGGCTTTCGTAAGAGAGCGCCTGCAGATGTGAACATACCGACACGTCTTTATCTGACTTTGCATCTATCCTGTGGTATAGCCAGCGTGCATAGTAAGGGGAACTCCAGGCTGAGCACACACACATACCTCCACACACACACACACACACACACACACACACACATGCACCAACACACACGCATCGAGGTTAACTCAAGGTTACTGTGTTTTAACTTTCTCAATTAAATTTAGGATGGTTAATAGTACATCCTTATACATATGTGGAGCGTGAGATTTGAAGCAAAACACAAGGCGCTCAAAAATACTCTTTTAAAACTTCAAGAACGTCCCTGAATCTCTCTCATTGGGAGACCTCACCTTTAAACCATATTGAGTATGGACCCTTGAAATGATTTAACGGGGACATTGAGGACAATAGTGACATGTCTGCCTGAGCCCTGCATGTACCAAAACACATCTTCTCTACCAACTGGGTTCAAATCAGTGGAACAGAGAACAGGGCAGGACTAATCATTAGCAGTGAGATTGATCATGATCAGCCTGGGTTTTGCAGAATAAAGAAGACACTTTTAGTCGACAGTGTTCTCTACTTTGGACTCAACTGGTTTGTGGTTGACCACTTCAGTGAGCATTTCCATACCTACCAAGTATGTGAAAGTGATAAGAAAGATGTAATCAAAGCAGACAGTCTTGTTATTTATTTAAGTGCTTATGATGGAGATGAGAGCTTATACATTGTACCATTATTTTATTTCTTACGTTAAGTTAAGTTAAGTTGTGCCCATGGTGTTTGGAAGATTTTTTTACTGAATAAAAAGAAAGATTAAAAAAGATAAAATAGTTTGTTTCAATGATTTTTAATAGTTGTTCACTGTTACGTCTTGTGGGTGAACACATTTAAACTTATGTGAACACAGATACACAATTCAGTGTTAAAAATACACTTTCATGTTTCATAAATCAACACTGAGTGTCAGATATTTAACTCTATTAAAGAAGTAAAATATCAACACTGTCCAAAGTGTAAATTTAGCTCAGAACCCGTGAAAATTATATAAATACTGTCATAGTGTTAATTTAAACACTATACTAATTGAATTCACACTTCCAATGTTGCTGTTTGGTTATTGGTCCCTGATCCCAGAGTGGTCTCCCTTAATTATTAATATATGTTAATAATCCAATTGATATTAACAATTTTATTAATGTTAATAATTTAAGTTTTATACTTGCTAATAACCAAACCCTCTCCTCGCAGATCCAAACAAAGCTTTATAGTGTTATTTTTACTGTTAAAACAGCAGTTTGCTGTTTTTCTGTACATATTAGTTGTCATTTCTATCACTGCAGGCCGTCCTGTGTCATGTGACCATAGATGCATAGATTAGATAGATACTGCATAGATGTTGGCATTCATCTCCTTGTGTTATTTCTGTTATTTTGAAGTTTTAGCAGCAGAATTACAGAAAAATACCAGAAGGCAATTCATGTGTTTTTGCATTGACTTCCTCAAGTATGTGTTTAATGTTATAATTTCTCACAAACCTTTTTACTTTAACCACCAGGTGTCCCTGTTTTCTTCTTGTATTGTGTTTTTCATGGTTTTGAGAAAATGTGTTGTTGTGATTTAGGTTAGAGGTTTTACTTGGTTATTTTTGTAGCCCTTGACTAGTAATGTGCATCCTGAACCAAATACATTCTGTAATGTCAAGTTGTTGTTTGTGTGTATTTGAATAAAATGAATGAAATCACACAGTTCTGTTTTGCATTGCTGAGGGAGCAGAGGTGCAGAAAATGATCAGAAGGAAAATAATTGGTGAATAATCATTTACAATTTCTTATTGTAGTATGTAGTATTCTAGTGCTTTTATTTTGAAGGTAACGTACCACGTATCAGCGGAACCGGATGGTCCTCCATTAGCAACATGGCGTCTAACGTTGTTAGGAACAGCAGCGTCTCTTTGTTGTGTTGGTAAAGTCTCAGTTAGCTCCATCAGTACTGATCCATCAGAGTCTCTGTGTGTCTGGATCAACATGTCTGAATGGACTTTTAGCTGTTCACCTTTTTTTCTGGATGTCTTTCCTCTGACTCATCTCCCGGTAGCCTACAAAGCTATTGGAGTTAGCTTAGCATGCTAGCTGGAAACAGACCGACGGGGACGGAAGTGATCAACACAGCGCTAGTCAGAGTTTAATGAGAGTAAACGGTGTTTGTGTCGTTGTGTGAAAATGTCTAAAGTCCAAATGCTGAGATGTTTAGTCAACCAGCGACTAACTGCGGCTGCTGAAGAGATATTTGGTGTGTTTGAAAGAACGATAGCAGAGTACGAGGAGGAACTTTCTCGTTCCAAAGAGGAGAACGAGCGACAACGGAAACTACTGGACGCTGTTTTCATCCCTCAGCTTCGGCTACACAGAGCAGGTTGGTTCATGAAACACTCAGCATCTTTAAGACACAAAGTAGATGAGATGAGAACGTGCAGCGTGTTCAAATCTAAAATCTGTTCATGTCACATAAGAGAGTTAACGGAATTGTTTCCTGTTCCGGACAGTTTTTTTAGTGAACATTCCTATAAAATCCACATATATTCGGATCAACTTCTATCCTCGTTGTAAACACTGGGTGCTGTTGGTTTTTCGGGGATATTAACTTGTTTCAGAGATTTACCATCAATGCTGTCAACACATCCGGGACCGTAGTTCTGTCCTTCACAATAAGATATCACGCTTCAACAAATGATGCAATAAAAGCTCCTTAATTTCCATTTGAGTGTATACCACCACCTGCTGGATGCTTTGTTAAACTCTTCTCATGTCAATCACTTGCAAAACACCAGCTGATGCATGAATTTAACAAGCTGGATGATGGAGGTCTGGTCTCTGCAGGTTGGGAGGCTTTATGAATATCAGAAAAAGCATAAACGTGTTTGTTTACTCTCCATCATGACTAATGTCACCATCATGTCATAATATTGCTTGTTGTTTTCAGGTTATATAAAGTATACAGTGGGAGGAGTTTGGGACCCATGGAGGCCACATCCCACTGCTGATGTTGAAGGCTCTAAAATAATAATCATATTTTATTATATTTCTAATCATAAGAGCCACTGCTGGCTTTCAACAAATGTACAGAGAGTCTCTCTCACTCTCAAACACACCACACACACACACACACACACACACACACACACACACACACACACACACACACACACACACACACACACACACACACACACACATTATTTACTAGATCACTGTGCATGAATATACTTTATGTAGCCTGGCTTATAAAAAAACAAGAACATCTTTTTCTTTCCTTATGTCTGCTGTTACGTTTCAGAGCTACAAACAAACAGCTGCTTACCTTTAACTAGCGCTACGATTCTTTGTTAGTTTTTTCCCGCTGCTTTGAAATGAGTAGGTTGGGCTGGACTCTACTGCCCTGACAGGGGGAGGTGAACCTCACCCATCAGGTGTTCCACCTCGACCAGCCTAGTAGACCGTACTGCTCGAGGCATGATGCTGCCGCTAATGCACGGGTTCTTCAAGAGGCCCTCCATCAGATGCTCGAGTCCAAGACAAGAGGGGCAAAGGTCATGACCGTCTGCAGGCTGAAGAGGAGTCACACAGGTCTCACAGCCGGGAGAGACAAAAACGTTCCAAATACTTTGAAATACTTCATTGGTGTACAAAGGTAATCGACAGCGTCAAATAATGATAATATCATTAATATCGACAATATCGATAATAGCGGTCAGCAAAAAAGAAGACTCCGTCTCTCACCCCCTCTCCTTCCATTCATCAAACTAAACCACGGAACAGCATATATCCCCATTGCTATCCCCAACACCATGTTACTCAATTACCGTCAGTGACCAATCAGGGTGTAGAAAATAGCACAGGCTATACCTGGCTCCTACTCTAATGTTAGAGAAACAAGAACAACTCCTGCAAAGAGAAACTTTGTCTCACAGCCAGGTAAAACACATGTCAGTTTTTAGTTTGTTTGAGTTTGAATGAGGTCTGAATATGTTCTACAAAATGTGCAACATGTCTCCCCACATTATAGGAAAGTAGTGATATCAGTGGATTAGTTAACAACGTGAAATTACAGTTTTCTAAGGTGTGTATGTATTTCATTATTTTGCACAGACGTCCAGCAGCTGTTGGTGGTTAAAGAAGAGCAGCAGGAGTGGAGCTCCAGTCTGGACCAGGAGGACCCAGAGCCCCCACACATTAAAGAGGAACAGGAGGACCCAGAGCCCCCCCACATTAAAGAGGAACAGGAGGACCCAGAGCCCCCCCACATTAAAGAGGAACAGGAGGAACTCTGGACCAGTCAGGAGGGAGAGCAGCTTCAAGGTCTGGAGGAGGCTGATATCAAGTTCTCATTCACTCCTGTGAAGAGTGAAGATGATGAAGAGGAAGCTCAGTCCTCACAGCTTCATCAAAGACAAACTGAACAGATGGAAACAGAAGCTGATGGAGAGGACTGTGGAGGACCAGAACCAGACAGGAACTCAGATCTAAAACCGGATCCTGATGAGGAGACCGGAGACTCTTCTGAACCTGAGACTGATGACTGGAAGGAGACCAGAGAACCTCAGTCGGGTTTAAACAAAGTTGATGTCCGAGATTCAAGGTGTAGTGATGGAAAGAAGCCATTTAGCTGCTCTGAGTGTGAGAAAAGATTCGGCACCAAGGGAACCCTGAAGGAACATATGAGAATCCACACAGGGGAGAAACCATTTAGTTGTACAGTTTGTGGTAAAAGATTTTCACGAAAGGGGCACCTGACACAACACATGCCGGTCCACACGAGAGAGAAACGGTTCAGTTGCAGTATGTGTAACAGAAGATTCTCCTGGTGTTCACAGATCACAAGACACATATGTGTTGGTCGTCAGTCCTCACGGATTCATCAGAGTCAGACTGAGGAGAACAAAGAGACAGAACCAGACAGGAACTCAGATCCAGATAGACATCCAGAACCAGATACTGATGAGAAGACTGGAGACTCTTCTGAACCTGAGACTGATAACAGTGATGATTGGAAGGAGACCAGAGAACCTCAGTCAGGTTTAATCTCTGTGAATAATGATGAAGTTCCTGTCAGTGATTCAAGATGTAGTGCTGGTGAGAAACTATTTAGCTGCTCTGAGTGTGAGAAAACATTTGGCAAGAGTAAATATCTGAAGAAACACATGAGAATCCACACAGGAGAGAAACCTTTCAGCTGCTCAGTCTGTAATAATTATCTTTCACGTAGTGAAACTTTAAAGGCGCACATGGTAACTCACACAGGGGAAAAACCTTTCAGCTGTTCAGAATGTGATAAAAGTTTCACTTTAAGTGGAGATCTGAGGAAACGCATGAGAATCCACACAGGAGAGAAACCTTTCTGCCCCTCAGCTGGTTTGTTTCTGACTGACCGACCGCGTTAGAAAAATAAACAATCCGGCTGACTTCCGGCACACATTGATGTCGTAAAGAAACAATGTCTGGTCATCAATGGTTCCGGGAGGACAAAAGTTTCCTATTTTATATTTTAAAAAGTGACAAGAGGTGAGAGAAATATTCATATTTTACCCACTGTAAAAACAAAATGATGGAATGAAATACAATTATGTAGATTATGAAATACAAGTATTATTTTACATTGAGTAACAATGAATTCATATGTAAAAGGAGACAAAACAGATTAAGATTGACATGTTTTATTTTGTTCTATTACTATTTACTATTACTATATATTACTATTTCCAAGGTTCCAACATTTCAAGTAAGTTTTAAAGTGTCAGATTTGCAGTCACTTAAAATGATATGCATGGATGGATTCCGTAACGAGTCCACTTGGTACAGGTCCAGGCCTTCACCTTCAGATACGAGGGTCCAGGGACAGAGGATGTTTTATGTTGTACAGATTGTAAAGTCCTCCGAGGCAAATTTTGTAATTTGTGATATTGGGCTATACAAATTAAATGAAATGGACTTACAACATTAGCACTACTCAGCGGTTTTTGTTTACCTTCAGAGGAGGAAAAGATCGTTTTAAAGATGGATTGACTCTGTTGCTCTCCGTGTTTTTTCCCACCATTAAAGTTTTTTTAATTTGTTATATTGGGCAATATAAATACAATTTATATCAATTGATATATCCACCTACCTCGAGTATATAAATATATATTTCTGTGTAAGTGCATTGAAAGCAACCAAAACCGGGAGTGAAACGTTGCATGTGTTCACGTAAAGAAAGTCAATGAACGAAGTTTTATTTTGAAGGTTAAAACCAGGCCCCGGAAGTACTTGACCAAACTGTTTGGACAAGAGGCTTCGTTTACTTAACAACTTTCCTCCCTTTTAAACACGTACACTGACACAAAGCGGGAGGAAACGATCAGCGCTCTGCTGGTCCTGTTTGAGTCCAACTTCCTGTCTTCATGTTTGACGTCTGGAATCTCCCGATAGCCTTCAACCCTAGCATGTTAATGACGTACATTAATGAAGTACAAATTCGACGTACTTAACAGTATTTCAATATTCTACTGCTCCACTAAATTTGTCTGAAAGCTTTAGTTTCGTTTCAGTTTTTCATCCCCTTCCTGTCCAGTGAAAACCACGTATCTCCAGATGTGTTGATGATGAATGTTTGTGATAAACTGAAGGATGATGTGTTCCTTTATGTGTTGAGAAAATCCTCCTTCAGCTAATTAAACTCTTTACTCAGCTGGAAAATGCATCGTCACAAAGCTGAAAACTGGCTTATTTTTCTGAGCTCATAAAAAGTATACAACATTTCTCCACACGTTGTAGGAAAGTATTGCTCTCAGTGGTCTACGTGTATGTATTTTATCATTTTCCACAGACGTCCAGCAGCTGTTGGTGGTTAAAGAAGAGCAGCAGGAGTGGAGCTCCAGTCTGGACCAGGAGGACCCAGAGCCCCCCCACATTAAAGAGGACCAGGAGGACCCAGAGCCCCCACACATTAAAGAGGAACAGGAGGACCCAGAGCCCCCACACATTAAAGAGGAACAGGAGGAACTCTGGACCAGTCAGGAGGGAGAGCAGCTTCAAGGTCTGGAGGAGGCTGATATCAAGTTCTCATTCACTCCTGTGAAGAGTGAAGATGATGAAGAGGAAGCTCAGTCCTCACAGCTTCATCAAAGACAAACTGAACAGATGGAAACAGAAGCTGATGGAGAGGACTGTGGAGGACCAGAAACGGATAGTCCTTTACAACCAGCTACTCATGAGACTTCACTCTCCTATGAACCTGAGACTGATGACAGTAGATATTGGGAGGAGATAAAGGAACCTCAGTCAGATTTAAACCATCTTCAAAACATTGAAGTACCTGTAAGTGATCTGGACTGTAATACTGGAAAAACATCAATCAGCAACGGACATGTGAAGAAGCACACTGCAATCCAAACAGAAGTGAAACTATTTAGTTGCTCCATCTGTGGGAAAAGATTTTCCCAGAAGAAGTCCTTAACGACTCATCTCGGACTTCACACAGAAGGAAAACATTTCAGCTGCTCAGTTTGTAGTAGACTTTTCAGTACCGGTGGCGTTTTAGTTAAACACATGAGAATTCATTCTCAGGAGAAACCATTCAGTTGTTCAATCTGTAATAAAAGATTCACACATCATTGTGATCTGAGACGACACTTGGTTGTCCACACGGGGGAGAAACCATTCAGTTGTTCAGTTTGTAGCAAAAGATTCACACAAAGCGGACATCTGAGACGACACTTGGTTGTCCACACAGGGGAGAAACTATTCAGTTGTTCATTTTGTAGTAAGGGTTTCACACAAAAGGGACATCTGAGACAGCACTTGACTGTCCACACTGGGGAGAAACCATTTAGTTGCTGTGTTTGTGATCAAAGATTTGCTCAGCTCGATCTTGTCAACAAACATAAGTGTGTTGGTTTGAGCAACAGAAATACAGGGAGCTCCAGTGACGCTTGTTGAGGCATTTTTTCCCAAGTAAAAGGTTAAGACTTGGTTCTACACTGACAAACTAAAAACTGTCTCCAAAATGAGCCTTTTCAGCTGAGATGAAGCTACTTAATCATTTTTCCTCTGTGTCATAGTTTGGTGTTTTCTGGATGCTGTGTTTTTGGTGTCACATTGGCATCATTTTTAAATTGTCAAAGTATTTAATGTCCACGGTACAGCACTGTTTGTTGTTTTAAAATGTGATTTATTAATTTAATGACTTCCCTCCAAATAACAAAATGTATTCACAGTTCAGTGGTCTCTTGAAATGCTCACACTGTATTGGGTGTTATTTCGCTGAAGTCACAAGTCTACCGACTAAATCTGATTGGACACAATTCAACCGCTGAGGTGTTGGATTTTCCCATTTGCCTTTTGAAGGATGGGTTCAGATTTCAAGCCTGCGATCATTTTAATTTAAATAAGGGTTTGTCCGAGGCCAAAATTATACAATATTTCAAAAAAAGAATATGAATACCAATTAGTATAGCAGATGGACAGGGCTCTTTGTAGTAAAACTGTAAATACATCATCGTTAACGTCTCTAACAAGTGACCTCTATGTGTCTTGTTGGTTGGGTTTGTCCAATTATAATGTAGCAAATTGCATTCTGTCGTGTCTCCATTTTCTACAATAAAATACTCTGTTCCAAGTAAAAGTTCTGTATTCATATGCGCTACAACATCAGAACAGTTATAGATTACTATGAATAATGACAAAATGCTGCTTATGTGATGGTATCTGTAATAACAATCCAATTATATAATAAACTGTGTGAAATATCATTGACAAGGGCCAAACAACACAGACACATTCCCCTTTTTGTTTTAATAAAATGGTGCATGTTTGGATTCGTCGCGTCTCCAATGCATCCTACAGTTGCTTGTCACTTCCGATCTATTTTCTAGCTCGTCCTAATTACGAAGTAGAAATACGATTAGTTGATTTACCGCACTGACACTAAGGGTCCTATTTAAATGATCTATAGCCGACGGTCTAGTCTAGAGTGCATGGCGCAAGTCCATTTATGGCGTGTCGAAATCCAGTTTTGTTAGTTAATCATAGTGTTGTTTTTGGTGTAACATGAGTTAAACCTCATCTCCCATTTAAAGCTCGGTGAGCCTGCAAATGGTGCAAATGGTGGATTTCAGAAATTGGAGAAGAAAGTGGTTTTCTTTTGTGAAAGTTTAGTTTTTTAAAGGCTTAATGACAATAAATAAGGATTGAAGAAGAATATTTAGATGGATATAAACATGTTGGGGATTTTGTAAATGGTAGCATTTTTCTTTTTTAAATAAATGTTGACTTTGGGACTTTACTGGAAATCTGAGAAATATATGCATGTATATATGTACACGTATACATATATATATATATGACCCACTTTCTGTATGGCAGATTTGGAAAGTAATTTAAATTCTTTTTTTATAATCTCATGGGCTTTTATTTTCGAGCCGACCCAGCATGTTGCAGCGGAACCGGATGTTCCTCGCTTGTTTAGCGCGTGTTTAAACTGCTGAGCATGAATATCACACTGAACACACTGTGTTACAAGCTGAGGTGGAATGTAACGAAGAAGGCTACATTAATGAAGTACAAAGTCGAGGTACTTGTACCAGAGTATTAATATTCTGCAGCTCAATAGTTCTGCTCTACTACATCTCAGAGGTAAATATTGTGCTTTTTACTTCACCACACGTCTAACCGCTTTAGTTCCTTTTCAGATGATAGTTCGTCATCTCCTTCCTGTCCAGTGAAAACCTCGTATCTCCAGATGTGCTGATGTAAAACCAGCCAGGTAGTTTGTTTTAGTTTGAATGAGGTCCAAGTATGTTATACAGGGTCTGCAACAGAGGAGGAACCTCAGTCCTCACAGCTTCATCAAAGACAAACTGAACAGATGGAAACAGGAGCTGATGGAGAGGACTGTGGAGGACCAGAACCAGACAGGAACTCAGATCCAGATAGTCCTTTACAACCAGCTGCTGATGACGAGACGTCACCTTCCTCTGAATGTGAGACTGATGACAGTAGAGATTGGGAGGAGACTAAGAAACCTCAGTCAGATTTAAACCATCTGCAAAATGATGAGGTACCTGTAAGTGACCTGCAATACTGGAAGTTCATCAGTTAGCTCCTCTGAATGTTCCAGAAGCTTTTCACTGCATGAAAAGTTTGGTTTTTGTCAGTAAGCAGCACTGTAAATTCCAGAGGATGTGCATGAATATGATTATATGACTCTTGACACAGCTGAACACCGAATATAAAAAGAAATGAATGATTGTTGTTGCACCTGAATATTTACTTCCTGAAAAGCAGAGCACGATTGCAGCATTTTATTTATTTTAATCTCTTTGCTGCTTGGATTCAACAGAGCGTCTCGGCCGGCCGGAGTCCCACCGTCACCCCAGAAGATCCTCTGCCTGGACGTCATCGCCGTCGACTCCTTTCAGCCAGTTCAGACGAAGAGAAACCGCTTTACTGAACACTCTCCTTGGAGACGAAGAGGAAAAGACGGGCACGCAATTAAAAAATTGCGGTAAGACTATATATTGTTTGAACAGTGAGAAACTCTATGAGTGCTTGAGCAGAACGAGTGTAAGTTTAAATGTACAGCAGGAAGAAAGTATCTGCCTTCAAACCTTTCTATTTGTTGTGATATCATGTTGACCGCGTCGTACAGCCCGACTACAAACTACTGAAACCTGGATGATTTTAGGCAACGGTGCGTCGTCTTCACAACTCCACAGCGAATAGAAGACGCTATGGCGCAAGGGTGAGATTAAAAATATTTATATTTTCTACATGCATTTTGCTGTGTAAACGTAAAAACACACGTCCTCTGATCTATTTACAATATCACAGAATGAAGTCTCCTCACAACGAGGCGGTCACGTCTTACTTGGTCGAAGCTCTGGCTGCGAGGCCTGATTTGCACAGCGTTGCATCATGACATCCTTCTACGTGAGTTAACTTATCAAAACTACCGCGCAACGGTCTTTTTCTGCGGCTTTATTCATCTATAACATACTTATTGAGTTCATCTTCCAGCTGCCTGTAAAAGCTACTTCGAGTTTGAACGCAAGTACCTGGCAGCGCTGAAAGCATCCCAGAGGACTACAGCCCAGAGTCCACAGAGGAGGAGGAGGAGGAGGAGGAGGAGATTAGTTTTAACTCCATACGTCATCAAGCCAAGATGAAGCTCCACGACCATTGAGTTCTGTTGGTAATTGTATGTCATTACATTTTAATTAAATTGTCTAAAACAGTTTTCTGCCCTTCATACAGCACTGTGGCTTGATCAGCGGTGATGAAACTGAATCAAGTATTTAAGATTCTTATTATTCAGAAAAGTTTTCTCTCCAGTTTGAAGTCGTTACTTCCTTATTTTGACTTTACTGTAAACGCTGAACCGCAATTTATTGCTACAACTAAGGCAGGACCAACATTTTAATATGAACTGGGGTTAATTGATCCTTCTCTAAGCCCCGCCCCTCGAACGCAGACTGGCCAATCAACTAACTACTTTTGATGATGACTCAATAACAGCTGTAAATGTATTCACATCTTTATTTTTTACTCTCCTGATTCCTTGGTTTTTCAGGGACGTCGTTTTTATTATTAATGTGAAATATTAAGCATTATTATAATAATTGTATTATTATATGCTTATATCAGTAAATGATATGACAGAAAGACAATACATCACACTTACATCAAAGTATATTAGTGTTTTTAAAGGAGGAAGTCGTTATTTAGGGTTTTATGGACAACTTTACTGGAAAAGCGGCTTTAAGAATGTGAATACTGGGGGAGAATAAAACCTGAAGGTGGCAGCACTGCAACGTCGTGAGTGAAAACTACCGTCAAACCTCGAAGAAGAAGAAGAAGAAGAAGAAGAAGAAGAAGAAGAAGAAGAAGAAGAAGCGGAGGAGGTACCGGAAGCAATTGTACTGACTGAGGCTAACATTAGCAAAGCGGAGTCTGTCTGAAGAGGGTTGCACCCGTCAGTCCCACTAGTCCATCACATACAACCACAGTGTGAAGACGCTTGTTTAAGAGGACTTATGTGCACATTTATGGGGCGTTTTTAGCTCGAGACTCATCTCTTGTTAGCCACGAATGCTAAACGAAGCTAGCGTAGCGTGCTGGCAGGAAATAGACGGAGACGGACCTACACAGCGCTAGTCGGAGTCTCTGTTCGATAGAAACGAAACTGTGTTGTTCATCGACCCACAAAGTCCACATGAACCTGTCTTGAGTGGACTCTTGTGTCGTTTCGCTTCATTGCAAACGTCCGGATTGTCTCCTGGTGTCCTACGGAGCTAATGACGTTAGCATGCTAGCAGGAAGTAGACGGACGCGAACGTAACCTAGCAACAGGTCAGAGTGAGCAAACCGTTTGTTTTAGTGGAAATGTCTAAAGTTCAAACTCTGAGTCACTGCTGAAGAGATGTTTGGTCTGTACATTGTACATGTTGCTCAACTGTTATGCTCCGTGCATTACTGTGGCAGTATTTCTGCATGTTTATATTCGCTACATTATGTATGTGTTGTAGTTATGTAGCTCCTGCATTTGCTCTTCAGGATGTATTTATCTATTGTGATCAGCATACAATCAATAACACGTTTGTGTATCACGTTCCTCTGCAGATTCGGTGACTCACCAGAGGTCCTTCTTACACATTTGACGGTCTCGGCTTTTGTGGTTTTGCTGTCGCTATGCCGCGCTACAAATCAAACCCAGATAAGCGCAGAAAAAAGGACGCAGAGAGAAAGAAAAGAGCTCGCATGACAGAAACACTACAGCAAACGGAGTGTCGCAGAAAAAAGGACGCAGAGAGAAAGAAAATAACTCGCACGACAGAAACGCTACAACAAACGGAGTGTCGCAGAAAAAGGGAGTCGGAGAGAAGGAAAGTATCTCGCACGACAGAAACACAACAACAGGCCGAGTATCGACGGGCCCTTTATATAATAAAGAAACGCCAACAGCTGGCAAACGAGACGCCGGAAGCTGCAAAGCGCCGCAAAGACTCGCACAGAATAGCCATGGCACAGCGCAGAGCACAACAAAAGGCAGAGGCGGCAGAACTCGGTCGAGCTTTGCACAGACAGGCCGTGGTGGAGCACAGGGCTCAAGAATCACCAGAGGCCGCAGAGCGTCGTCGAGCATCGCACAGACGGGCAATGGCTCGGCACAGAGCCCAAGAATCACCAGAGGCCGGAGAGCGTCGTCGAGCTTCGCACAGACAGACCATGGCTCGGCACAGAGCGCGACAAACGCCGGAGGCCGCAGAGCGTCGTCGGGTTCTGCACAGACAAGCGATGGCGCGGCGCAGAGCGCGACAGAAGGCCGTGGCTGCAGGACACGGTCAAACCTTTCACATACAAGCCAAGGCACAGTGCGGAGGTACTCGATCTCTACGTGAGTATTCGCCAAAATTACACCGTTTATCACCGTAAAGAAGCTGTAAAAACTGTCATCAGATGTTCATCTTTCCAGCGGTTCTTGAACACTTTATGTGACAAACGCTTCAATAAGAAAAATAAACTAAACTAAGCTTAAAATTGTGATATTTCGTCAACAACATTTTATTCTACATGTGTAATTTAAACTTCTCCCCTAAATAAACCGTTTACTCTAATCCGATCCGGTAAAACAATAATTCAGTTAAACTTTGACTGAACTGCTGAGCACAGAGCAGAGAGGAGAGGCTGGAAGTAAAGGGTTGTAAAAATGTGAATAGTTAAATATATAAATGTATATAGCACATGGAGCCTTCTTTTTTCGAATAGTGGTAACTCTTGTGTACCTCAAACTGTTGGATGTATAGATTCCAGTGTTTTCCAATTTTTTGTAAAATTAATTATAAAAGAAACGTTCTGATTTCTGGCATTATAACTGTGTTATACGGCACATAATACATGTTTGAGTTCTCTCAACTTCTAAACACGATTGTGTTGTTTCCATAGGCCACAGAGAGATTCTATGTGACGGGAGCAAAAAACAGCCCGAAACTGCTTTTGGGGTTCAGAGGGTTAACAGCTGGTAGATGAGGCTGGCACAGCCCATGCTGATTTTATCTAACCCAAAAATATGAATCATAAATACTACACAAATATTTGTTACCAGTAGAGAGCAGAGGGTTCCGCTGCAGGTAAGTGCAAAAGGGCAACAAATGAAGTCAATCCCATATGAAGCTGAATCCCCTTCCAGTTCCTCAGTTAGCTCCGCCTCCAGACCTGCTCTTCACAACAGCTGCCCCTCAAATATGGTTTTCATATTTAACCTCTGAGAAGCGTCTTTGAGTGGTATATCGTCCTCCTCCAGGGTGGCATCTAAGGCATTCAGCTTACGAACGGGGCGCCTATAGGTCCTCCCCTTTTTAATACTGGCCTCTGCCACAAAAACATTTCCATCCGAACCAGGTAGGAGACATTGGACCCTTCGTTTGGGCCAAAGGGTTCATGGCAGCTGTGGGTCGGTGACAATAATATCGATGGTTGGGAGTGTCCATGAACAATTTCTTTGGCTGAAGAGTAGGGAAGTAGGATTTGATATACTGAGTCCAGAAATGGTTCGCCAGAACTTAACTGTGGTGCCATCTTCGCTTGGATAGGAGGTCCTGTGGCCCAGCGACTGGGAGCTACTAGCTCGAGCAGCCTCTGTAAAGCTCATCTGCTGAGTTCAAGGCAGATGAAACATACTTCCAATCCACAGTTAGTAAGCTGCAAGATCTGTGTTATCCGGATAGGGACAAAGATTTTGCAGTTTGCAGCAGTTCAGGCAGCTGGGCTCCAGTAAGGGCAGCACATAACTCAAGACAAGGTACTATGAGGTGGCATCTGGGTTCTACTCTAAAGCGGGCCATAACAAAGGCCTCGTTAGACTGTCTTGCTCTTTCACCTTACTCAAATAAACTGTGGGCCTTTTCTGAGGAATCGCAGAATATGCCAGGGTCTTTGTCACCTTTCCTGATGGGCAGTAGCAGCGGGATTCTAATCTTATCTTATTTAGACTGTGAGATTGGAGGGCTCGTCCTTTGGGGCTAAAGGTGTCTGTGTGCCGCTTCCGCTGTGTAATATTGTAGCTACAGGATGGTAGGGTTTAGTTGATGATCAGGTCATCGTGGATGATGTGAGTGAATGAAGGGCCTTGGTAGCGCTACCTGAAAGCAGCAGAGTGGTAAAAGGGCAATGTGGCGGGTGACACCACTGGTTGTTGTTGAAGACAAGGCTACGAAGGAGCAGCAAGGGAGCTAGGATGGACCCTAGTGGCAGCTTGAGGGAGAACACCAGCGGGAGCTTGAGTGTGTTGTCAAAATAGCGCCGCACCAGTGGCTTAGAAGTGAGGTAAGGGAAGGACACCAGCAGTAGCTGGTATAGTTGGAGCTGAAGGATATGAAGCCCTCGGGTAAGGAAGCTGCAGGTTGAAGGTCTTAACCACAGGAGGTTGTTTAGCTGATCCAGTCGCAGCATGGGTTGCGACAAAGGAGATTGAAGAGGCAGCATGTAAGGGAGGATTCAGTGCTGAAGTTCGAAAGGATTTAGCTACAGGGTCAGCATATCTGATTGTGGTGAGGAGCTGCCTTGTGCTGGGGGGGGGGTTTATCTAGTCGAGACAACTTCCAGGAAGGGGGAGGCGAAAACGATCATGCTCGTGAGAAGGAGGGTTATTGTGGGCTGGAGAAGCATGGGTAGAGAAAGGGGTGTTTTCAAGCCCCAGACCCCGTTTAGAAAACATATTTACTGGAGCAGGGTCCGACAGTCTGCTCCCTGTCATCCCAGGTGTTGGTTTTCCCGTGCCTCTCTTCCCTCCAGCAGGCCCAGAAATTTGGCCTGGACCACCGACAGCCTGCTGTTGGTTCCCAGGAGGGGCCGGCGGAGCAGTGGACTAAGCTTTGCTCCTGGCCAAAGGATGTGACTCTGCTACCGGTCTTTGCTCTCTGACTGTTGTACTATTAACCATTAGGTCGTGAGATTACTCGTGCATTAATGCAAAATAAGAATTTGACAGTTGTTGTTGGTGGAGCTCATTTTGATCTTTTAACTACTGAATAAGTGTTAACATTAAACTACAGTTTTTCTAAAGCGTCTGTATGTTTTTCATTTTGTCTCCACAGATGTCCAGCAACTGTTGATGAGAAGAGAGGTGGGTCCCCCTGTGCAGCAGGAGTGGAGCTCCAGTCTGGACCAGGAGGACCCAGAGCCCCCACACATTAAAGAGGAACAGGAGGAACTCTGGACCAGTCAGGAGGGAGAGCAGCTTCAATGGCTGGAGGAGGCTGATATCAATTTCCCATTCACTTCTGTCCCTGTGAAGAGTGAAGATGATGAAGAGGAAGCTCAGTCCTCACAGCTTTATCAAAGCCAAACTGGAGAGAACAGAGAAGCTGAGCATTTGAAAACAGAATCTGATGGAGAGGACTGTGGAGGATCAGAACCTGCCAGGAAATCAGATCCAGATAGTCCTTTACAACCAGCTACCGATGAAACTTTAAACTACTCTGAACCTGAGACTGACGACAGTAGAGATTGGGAGGAGACTAAGGAACCTCAGTCAGAAGTACCTGTAAGTGATATGGACAGTAATACTGGAAAAACATCAATCAGCTCCTCTGAATGTGCTGGAAGCTTTGGCAACAAGAGAAATCTGAAGAAACACACTGAGTCCAAAACAGGAGTGAAACCATTTCTTTGTTCGGTTTGTGGCAAAACATTTGCTCGACAAAGTGTTCTGAGACGACACTTGACTGTCCACACAGGGGAGAAACCATTTAGTTGCTCAGTTTGTAGTAAAAGATTTGCACATGATTTTAATCTGAGAACACATTTGACTGTCCACTCTGGGGAGAAACCATTTAGTTGTTCAGTTTGTAGTAAAACTTTCACACTAAAGCAAAATCTGAGACGACACTTGGCTACTCACACAGGGGAGAAACCATTTAATTGTTTAGTCTGTGGTAAAACATTTGCACAAAAGGGACATCTGAGACGACACTTAACTGTCCACACGGGGGAGAAACCATTTAGTTGTTCATATTGTAGTAAAAAGTTCACACAGAAGGGAGATCTGGAACGACACTTGACTGTCCACACAGGGGAGAAACCACTTTGTTGTACAGTTTGCGACAAAAGATTCACTCGGCTCTGTTATGTAAAAAATCACAAGTGTGTTGGTTAGAGCAGCAGAAATGAACGAGGCTGTCATTTTCTTCAGGGTTGAAGTACTGAAGGAAAAACTCAACACTGTCTGGCTGATGCCGACTCGAAAATAAGCTTCTGTTTTCAGCTAATCCAGGGGTCGGCACCCCGCGGCTCTTCAGCCCCTCTGCAGCTCCCTGAGTCTACATCCACACCAATACGTCTTCGTTTTAAACGATCTCCGTCCACACGGCGTTTCAGCATCGTTTTCTAAATGATCTCCGTCCAGACTTAAACGCCTGAAATCGACTATCACGCGACTATTCACGTACACTGGGCATGCGGGTGGGTGACGGTGTAAACAGGAAGTAGATTGGTTGCTCAAAGCTGCTATTGTGACTTCAGACGGCCGCTCCGTAGGTCTGATAACCCCGCTGGACACGCTGCTCGCTTATCGCTCCGATAACAGCTGCTTCCTCTGTAATAATGCAGACTTTAACTGAACAGCTGCTGCTAGTAAAGACAACAAGGTCAGCAACACCTGACCTTAAATACAAATGTTGTAATATTTTGTCAACTAAAATGTGCGTCACATCCTATTACACCTGTCAGAGTCTTTCCCTGCAGGTGGCTGATCATGATCTGCAGAGCCCCGCCCTCGGTAAGCTATCAACGGATAAATCCCAAAAAAGAAAAGTCACGGAGGAAAATAGAGTTTAATTCTGCGTGGACGTATTCATTTATTTTCACTGCCAACGATGCTGCTTACCTGTGTGCTTGATATGTGCAACACATGTAATGTTGAATGTCACTTCCAGAACAAGCAGAAAGCGTCACGCTGGAGATGAGCGACAAAGAGCGATTCCTCAACTGCTGCAGCAAACTCTCCTCTTCATAGAGTTTGAACATGTAAAATAGCAACAAAATGTCAAGAAGTGTCTTTATTCTTGTTCTATATTTTCACAAATACAACAAACTATAGTTTTTGTATATGTAATATAACTATACAACTTTATAAGCTGTGACATCAAATAGCTTTTGCGGCTCCAGATGAATTTTATTTAGTGGAAAATGATAAACGGCTCTTTGGATGGAACGGTTGCCGACGCCTGAGCTAAGATGACGCTACACAACTATTTAGATTCTGTTATTTGTTTCTGCAGTGTTTTGTAATTTTGCATGTGTCATGTATGTATTGATTAAAATAATGATTTAACTATATCAAGTTATTCTTCAAGCTTTTGGAGTGTTATCTATAATAAATACACTGAATAGAGGATCTCTCAGGTGTGTCTGACGTTAGCGTGAACGAACAGTCTGTGAAAGCGGCAGAAAGCTAGTTGGAATATTTTTAGGCTGCTCACTGGTCTGGTGAAAGGGAACCGACTGTTCATTCCAGGGACTGAAGTCAAAGGAACGGGCTGCGGAGTAGAAGTGCAACGGATCACAAACCTCACGGTTCGGATCAATTTTCGGATCAGCAAAGAAAAGGGGAGGAGTCAAATATAACTTTGCTTTCTATTTCTTTAGAACTTTTAGAACGCTTAAAACAAAGAACTTTGGGCTAAAGTGTTCCATGAAAACTAAAATGTTGAAGATGTCCAATTTGAAACAAAATGAAATAAACAAAAATAAAACATTCAACAATATTCAATTCTGTTAAATTTAAGTGCAACATGAGGTCTGTTGATGCCCTCGTGCTTTGATCAATATTGACTGTCAGGTTATGTCATTCAAATACACTGAAGTAATGTTTACCATTACTGTTAAATGGTCTACAACTTTAAATCTCTCCATTGTCTGGGGAGAGGGGTCGACCTTTCTGTGGTGATATTACTGTCGGGCCTGTCTAGCTTCACTCTGATACTTCTGTCAGCTCCTGCACCAGGTGTGTGTCTGTGTGACGCTCACTGAGGGGGCGTGTCTACAGGTCCACAGTGATGAGTGAGCGGTCAGTCTTTTCCTCTTCATAGAGGAACGAGCTTCACACTGAAGTGGTGCGTGAGTGGATTTCGTAGAGTGACTCGAGCACTTTAACCAGATTTTGAAATCCTTTGTTTTCCACACCGGAGGGTCCCCCGTCGCTGACAGACCGGATGGCGGCGCTTCATGTGCGGACATGTCCGATGTATTGCCGCTGTCGTATGTCTACAACGGCCACATACAGTAACGGGTTTGTCCCACCACCCTCATCCCGTCATTATTAGTTACAGAGAAGACAAAATGCTCCCAAACTTGCGACTTAAATTACGCAAAAGAAAGACAAAAAAAAGACTCAATTGATCCGCGGTTCACAAGTGAACCGAACCGTGAGGTGTGAACCGAACCGACCACGGATCGATCCGTGGTCGGTTACACCACTGGTGTGGAGGTCTCTGGTTAACTTGGATGAAGTTCTCCACTTAAATGACATCTATAGTTATACTGGCCATTTTTCATATCAAGACTTTACCTTAAAAACATTACACGTTACATTTAATCGCAATAAATGTTTAATGATTAAACCAGTGGCTCCAAGTCTTGTTACCACTAAGACAGTTGAGCATATGATGCAGGAAATGTACACACTGTTAGATCCGGGAGTTTCAAGCCCCGATACGCTGCTAACTAGTAAACCAGCTCTCTCTTCAAAGGTTACTAAGCTGGTGGGCTCGCTCACTACCGTCCCTCCTGACGTCTCCCCTGCTTCCAGTTAATGGCAGCTTTCCTCTAATGGATCGAGGCTCTTGGTACGGTGCCAGGATAGGTTTTGATAGCTAGGATTAAGCTATAAGGGGTTGTTTAGTGGACTAGGAACTAGGACAATCATTCAGAACTCTCTTGTTGTTATGCACACAGTAATACGTTTTACAGCCATGAGTACTCTTTACTACTTGGTGAATGAATTCTCAGAAATATTTACTTTAAATGCAGTTTAGATATTTATTGCAGGATAATTAGCAAAACAAAGCAACAGCTCACACAAATAATTCTACTTCACTTCCAATTCATTACGATCTGATTCTAACTTTAACTTCCTACTGTGCCGAGGCTGGAAGGAAAGGTAATAAATCCTTTGTGGTTTGGGAGTGGAGGCCGGGCTTCACCTCGTCCACAGTCCTCTGTGCTCCGTACAAAGTCAGAGAGCAGCGTCCTTCATTGTCCAGTTGGTGTCCAGCGTCAAATCCCCACTCAAATCTTTTGACACATCAAATTCCCTCCTCGATCTTTCGAGTCCTGTCTTTTTATTGTAATCCTCATTTCCACACTCCTCACCGAGCTGCTCGTGCCTACTCGAGGGCCCGATCCCAACGTCCCCCCTCACGGACTTTGAGGCGCGCTCCCTGAGGGATGTCCCTCTGTCAAATCATCGAGTGTTTGAGTCTCTTGTAGACATGTTGAGCCCTTTATTCTATGTTAGAAAAATTCTCGCAAGACCGATGGAAAATCATAAATCAGTTAACATTTATTCTTTGCAAAGAAGGAGACAGAGTTGATTCACATACAGTATACATGGATCAAGGCTGCTCAGAGGTCTGACTCTGAGCCTCGGATAGTTATACCAAGTAAACAATACAGTGTCACAGGCAATACGTCACGAAAGCATAACACACACACAAAATGGCTTCCACGCGATGTAGTAGTCAGGAGGCTATGTTCTCATAACATAGCTCTGTACCCATCTTAACGCTCCCACAGTCCTTATTATCATTTCAATCCAGGACATGCTGCTGAGTGTTCTTTCGCATAGACTAAACAACTGTGGTGAGGCAGTTCACACAAAAAGGACCCATAAGGACACCAAGCTTTTAAAGCACACCTTATCATTAGTCATTTAGATTTTCCCCAACAGAACCCTTTCTGTAAGTCAGCATACTTAGCCTAAGAGAATTACCCACAAATCATTGCAATGTGATGTTAAACACGGAGTAACCAGTGAACGCATGGAGACGTAAACAAAAAAAGGTAAACAAATAGGACGGCTCAGTGTGTTCAGTCTGTCATAATACATCTACACAGAAACATTAAGGGTTAAAGATGGAACAAAAAATAAAATCAGAGAATATTTATTTATTTATTCATCAAATATTAGATTTCTGTCATTGAAGCTGTTTTGATAAATGAAGTTACTTCTCATCTTGTGAGGAAAGAGTCTGAAGACGTTCAAATCAGGGAGTACAAAGTACAAATCATATTTTTTACGTGACGTGATTTACACCATCTCAAGCCCTCACCAGGTGACGTCAGTAAGTCCTTGAGGGTTCAGGGTTTGAGGGTTCAGGGGGGACATTGGGTCAGAGTTTGGTTAAAGAGTTTGTTCCTCCTTGTTGTAAACCGGTTTCCCTCGTGAGTCCTTCTCTTTCCATCACACAGTTCATCAGATTCGAGCAAACAACCGGAGTGAACCACCAGAGCCCGCATGTGTTTGACCTCAGACTCATCTCTGCTAGCCACGAATGCTAAACGAAGCTAGCGTAGCGTGCTAGCAGGAAATAGACGGAGACGGACCTACACAGCGCTAGACGGAGTCTCTGTTCTATAGAAACTAAACTGTGTTGTTCATGGACCCACAAAGTCCCCATGAACCTGTCTGAGTGGACTCTGTGTTGTTTCGCTTCATTGTCTCCTGGTGACCTACGGAGCTAATGACGTTAGCATGCTAGCAGGAAGTAGACGGACCCGAGCAACACAGCGCAGGTCAGAGTGAGAAAATGTCTAAAGTCCAAATGCTGAGATGTTTACTCAACCAGCGACTAACTGCGACTGATGAAGAGATATTTGGTGTGTTTGAAAGAACGATAGCAGAGTACGAGGAGGAACTTTCTCGTTCCAAAGAGGAGAACGAGCGACAACGGAAACTACTGGACGCTGTTTTCATCCCTCAGCTTCGGCTACACAGAGCAGGTTGGTTCTCTCTGTTTTATTATCACTTCAAACTGCTGACAAACCAGAGAGGAATGAAGTATTCACATCGCGTACTGAAGTATTCACATCGCGTACTGAAGTAGAAGTATAGGTACTGTACTTAAAGTATTTAAAAACTCTGCAGCTTTATACTTCACCTCCACTACATCTCAGAGGTACATATTGTACTTTTTAGATGACAGTTTCTCGTCCTCTTCCTTTCAAGTATGGAGCTTTTTTCCCTGATATTTAGTGTTCTTGTCATTTGAAACCTTGTTAATTGAGTCAGATGAGCTGCGTTTTTTTCTTTTGTCATTTTTAGACTTAATAATTACAACATGCAATGCTGCTGTACTATACTGAATATTGTTTTGCTACTATTTTACTTTTACTACCTTTTTTTAAAACTTGAATTACATTTATTTTTTTTACAATTTTTAACATGTGTTATACCTCCACTATGCTACTTTACTTTGAGGAAACTGCACTGTTAGTCTTAGCACAACACTGGTATTATTTTTCCACCAGGTAAACCTGAACACGCACCTCTTGAGTGAACAGCGATTATAACCACACAACTCTCTAGATTCTAATTAACTGGAGAAAAAAAACTTGTTTTCTAACATGTAGATCGTAAACCCCTGAATATAAACAGCACCCATTGAAATCGGATGGGAAATGTAAATAAGCAACGGTCCGAATAAGTCAATCTATGTAGCTGGCTTAAAACTGTGTGCCTGTGAGCAACCAGGTTCAACTTTTACTTTATTGAAATACTTCTGCCATCAACGTCATGATTTAGTCAAAGATTATCAGATGCAATAATGAATAACTAATACGTTTTTCACTTTTTTTTTTTTTTTTTTTTCACTTTTTCGTGACATCCAAGCATCGACAGAGTGCCAAATGACCCTAACAAGTGGTTATGCCTAAATGTTCAAATTATTTTTAAAACAAATGTTTTAAATGGGGTTGTTGTGTCCGAGGTGCAAGACTTTGCATTTCTCGGGGTGGAAGAGCATTTGCATCAGAACTGACCAGGCCTGGAGTTGATCTAGATCAGTTTGAAGACTTGTGTGTTGAGTTTTGTGGGCGTCCAATATGGCTTGGTAGATTTTTGTATCATCGGCGAACATGGATATGAAGTTGCTGAGGAGACCAGGAATGTCACTGACGAAGAGGGTGAACAGTAGCGGGCCCAGGACGGAACCCTGTGGAACACCGCTAGTTACTTCAGTCCAGTTTGAGAGCTTCCCGTAAACTGTTACTTGCTGTCTTCTCTTTGTCAGAAAGTTCCTGATCCATAGCAGAATATTATCTCTGATGCCGAAGGAGGAAAGCTGTGCAAGTAGGCGTTTGTGCAGGACGTGTCGAAGGCCTTGGCATAGTCCAGGAATATGACATCTACTGGTAAACTGTGGCTTAGTGCCTCCGTCCACATATCAAGTGCCTCTCGGAGATTAGTCACTGTTGATTTCCCCGACGTAAATCCGTGTTGCTGGTCTCATTGGAGGTTGTTGTTTTTCAGGTGTCCTACTATTGCCTCTGACATAATACGCTCCAGTACCTTGCATATCGCCGATGTCAGCGAGACGGGTCTATAGTTGGCTGGGTTGGATTTGTCGCCCTTCTTGTAGATTGGTGTCACTGTGGCTGGTTTCCATTGTTATGGTACCTCACCGCTTGATAGGCTAGTACTAAATATAATGCTTAGTGGGAGAGCCATGGTATCTGCCAGCTCGTTCAGGACCCGGGGATGGATCTGGTCTGGGCCTGCTGATTTGTCAGTTCGAAGTGAGCGCAGCTTCTTCAGAACCAATTCCTGTGTGATGGAAAGATTAAGCTCGGAGTGTAGTAGTTTCGGGTCAGGTTGAGGAATGGCGGTCACATCCTCGAATGTGAATGTATTTGCATGCTGCTGATTCAGGATTTCGGCCTTGCCCATGTCGTCGCTAATGAATTGTCCGTCCGTATTGCGGAGGTCTGCAATATTGACCCTGATGGCTCTCCTGCTGTTGATATAGCTCCAAAAAGCTTTGTTGTGATGAGATTCCTAAGACATATGAATGTATTTTATTATTCTCCACAGACGTCCAGCAGCTGTTGGTGGTTAAAGAAGAGCAGCAGGAGTGGCGCTCCAGTCTGGACCAGCAGGACCCAGAGCCCCCCCACATTAAAGAGGAACAGGAGGAACTCCGGACCAGTCAGGAGGAAGAGCAGCTTCAAGGTCTGGAGGAGGCTGATGTCAAGTTCTCATTCACTCCTGTGAAGAGTGAAGATGATGAAGAGGAAGCTCAGTCCTCACAGCTTCATCAAAGACAAACTGAACAGATGGAAACAGAAGCTGATGGAGAGGACTGTGGAGGACCAGAACCAGACAGGAACTCAGATACAGATCCTGATGACGAGACTGAAGACTCTTCTGAACCCGAGACTGATGACAGTGACGATTGGAAACAGAACAGAGACCACCAATCAGGTTCAAACTCTCTGAAAAATGTGCTTGATGATGAAGAGGGAGCTCAGTCCTCACAGCTTCATCAAAGACAAACTCAGGAGAACAGAGAGGAAGAGCGTTTGAAAACAGAAACTGATGGAGAGGAAGCCAGATCCAGATCAGATCCAGATAGTCCTTTACAACCAGCTGCTGATGAGACTTCACACTCCTCTGAATGTGAGACTGATGACAGTAGAGATTGGGAGGAGACTAAGAAACCACAGTCAGATTTCAACCCTCTTCAAAACAATGAAGTACCTGTAAGTGATACAGACTGTAATACTGGAAAAACATCAATTGGCTCCTCTGAATGTGATGGAAGCTTTGACCACAAGAGAAATCTGAAGAAAGACACTGAGTCCAAAACAGGAGTTAAACCATTTCAATGTTCAGTTTGTGGCAAAAGATTTGTTATCCATAGTGCTTTTAAAAATCACTTGACTGTCCACACAGGGGAGAAACCATTTAGTTGTTCAGTTTGTGGTAAAGCGTTTGCGCAAAAGGGAACCCTGATAAAGCACATGGTTATCCACACAGCGGAGAAACCATTTAGTTGTTCAGTTTGTAGTAAAAAATTCAAACTAAAGTATCGACTGAAACAACATTTGCCTGTACACACACGGGAGAAACCATTTAGTTGTTCAGTTTGTGGTAAAGCATTTACAAAAAAGGGATCCCTGAAACGACACATGACTATCCACGCAGGGGAGAAACCATTTAGTTGTTCAGTTTGTGGGAAAACATTTTCACAAAAGAGAAACCTGAAAGTTCACATGATTGCCCACACAGGGGAGAAAGCATTTAGTTGTTCAGTTTGTGGTAAAGCATTTGCAAGAAAGTCAAACCTGACACGACACATGACTTTCCACGCAGGGAAGAAACCATTTAGTTGTTCAGTTTGTGGTAAAGCATTTGCATATAATGGAAACCTGACACAACACATGTCTATCCACGCTGGGAAGAAACCATTTAGTTGTTCAGTTTGTGGTAAAAGATGTGCACGAAAGAGAAACCTGAAACTTCACATGATTGCCCACACAGGGGAGAAAGCATTTAGTTGTTCAGTTTGTGGTAAAGCATTTGCACAGAAGTCAAACCTGACACAACACATGACTGTCCACGCAGGGGAGAAAGCATTTAGTTGTTCACTTTGTGGTAAAGTATTTGCACACAAGCGAACCCTGACACAACACATGACTGTCCACATGGGGGAAACTGTTTAGTTGATCAGTTTAAAATAAAATATTCTCTTGTCTCTGTAATTTCATAAATCTTAATTGTATTGGTGAGAGTGTCAGAAATACATGAGACATGTTTAAACACTTAAAAACTGTCAGGCTGATACAGATTCCAAAATCTCTTTATTCAGCTAAGGTGAAGCTACATATCAATTTAACTTCTGTTGGTATTTGTCTTTATGATATTTTCTCATGTGAGTCATGTATTTGTTCATTAATATTGTGTTAAATTGTCAAAGTATTTCTTGTCCCCTATACAGCACCATGGTTTGAGCTGAATTATCGTCTGTGATGAAACTAAGGCAAATATTTAACCTTCTTTCTCTTCAGCAACGTTTTCTCTCGTTTAAATTCATTACTTCCCTGATTTTGTTTCACTGTACAAACTGCAATTTTGTTCCAAAACTGAAGAAAAAAATAATACTGGTTTATTATCTACATCCTTCTTTTGTATTCAACATCACCCTCTACTGACCTCATCTCTTTAAGATATAGTGATTCTGTCCGATGGAAGGAGAATCTTGCATATTCAGCAAAGATTTCAGTTCTAGTTCCTTGTGTTGATGAGCTGGAACTTTGTTTTAGGACGTGAATAGTTAATCTTTTGTTTACAGACTTTTCTCTCTTTGATTTAGTAGAAGAACTATTGTGACAAATGTTCAAGTAATCTGATCTAATTGTTTTCATGATGACTCACAAACAGTTGAAAAGTTCCGCCAATGTTTTCACCGTAATAACTGCAGTTCAATTTGTTCTTTCATTTGCCTGTTTTTCCAGAAATAAATTATAAGAAACTGAAACTTTTCATGGACAATGGACTCTTTATCCTGCGTATACCACATACTCATGGTGCTTCAGTGGCCCTTTGATTCATGTGGCCACTAGCATGCTACTTAGGAACACTTTATTTCTATACAGATTTTTTACTATTTACTTAAATAAAATGAAAATGTATTTGGAACTCAGATCCAGATACACATTTAGAACCAAATACCACTCGCAGCAGCAGAGGATCTGGATGAAGACAGAGCTGGTAACGATGGGTCTCTGGCCAGGCTCCATTCCTGTGCGCAACCCCATGAAGGTGGTGTCATGGTGGCGTTTCTCTTCCAAGCAAGAATGAATTGACAGCATCTCTGATCTTCCTTCCCCCATAGTACTTTCAGCTCCATCTCTTTTTCATATGGAAGCCAGAGAATGATAACTTAATGGCTAGACTGAGGAACAATGACACTCTGCCGTGTATTGAAGGTTGTGCCCATCCTCAAGTTGCCTCTGCAAGTGTTGGTAGACCTTGTGTGATTGCTGGTGTCACTGGACAGTACTGCCTGTTGTCATCCAGGCTATGCTGCAAAGTGTGCAGGAAGAGGTGGTACGCTGACAACCCACTGTGGCTGGACAAACTCCCAAAGAGGTTCACAAACTTAAGGCCAGCAATAATGACCTACAAGAAGGCCATATGTAAATCGCTCATGGACGAGCTCAGGCGGACAGGTGACTCACCCACCTACATGGCAAAGCAGATCTTGGAGATGATGCACCTGAAATGTGAACCTGCTCACCTGGCCTAACTCCTCAGTTGCCAAAACTTCATGGATGGCGAGACAGGAAAGTACGACCAAAGAACCATCACTCAGTTCATCAGATAGTACGGTGATCCAGATGGCTGGAATGGGATCTCTGTGTCTGCTCACTACCTGACTGACTGCCTGCTGTACGAGTACCCACACCAGGAGAGTGCCATCAAATTTGAGAGGTTATGAACATGCGTTAGCATTGTGTGGCGTTGTGTGTGCTTCTCTGCTCCCCTTTTTTGACAAATTGACATTTTCATCCAGTTTTAACCACATTTCTCGCTACACTTTTTAAATCCTGGTTGTTATAATCTATATGTTTTAAACTAGGTCAACAATCTCAGCCAACACCTAGACCTTTTAAGTTAAACGTTCCCCAGACCGGACAGCCTGCCGAGGCTACTAACGGCTTGTTTTTACCTTTTAGCTTTGGAACTAACGCCACGGGGACCAGAGATACAGAGTGTCTACAATCAGCAAACTGAAAACAGGACCCTCTGTGAATCAGCTATCAGCTTTGCTGAAACCTGAACAATGCTGTGGTGCCGGGGTTGGATCCCCATCGTCCACCACATCTACAATGGCTCCACTCACCCCCCCATCATAGAGCTGAAAGGAAGAATATCTACATTCTATAAGATCCAGGATGCCGAGAAGCTCATGGACACCATCATCTTCGGTCCAGCACAAACCAACAAAACCAGCGCCCATATGTATGATGCCACCACTTCCTGTCATGCTGCCCACGCGCCTCCTCCGGTCACAGTCCATGAGGATTCCTGGCAAAGCCTAAAGCCCTGGTCAGCTCCACGCCATCCGATCTAGAACCCTGGTCCACCCTCTCAGCAGCTGCAAAAGGAGGCATCCCTCTCCTACCCCTCATCACTTCAACGTCGAGCTGGAGAATAAATACAATATCCTCGCCCTCCATGACTTCCATCCTCTGGTTAGGGATTCCCAGCCTCCTCCACTATCCCACATCCGGTGCCACAGCCTCCGGTCCCCTACGATCCCTACGCCAGCCATTCCCGAGCCCTCCTCTCGCACCAGGACTCTATACCGCTCTTTACTCCAGCACCGCGGCAAGCTCCTGTCCCCCGTTCCCTCAGTCCTTCCCCGTCCACTCCACCACCACTGGCTTAATCTTCGCCTCCTCCATCCAAGCGCATTACGCGCAGTGTTATCTCATCGTCCCCTCTTCTCCCCAATCACACTCATAGTTGGGGATTCCATAATCAAGAATATCCATTTCTTCAACGCAGCCACACACTGTTTCCCCGGAGCGACGGCCCCCGACATCCTGTTTAAATTGCCACGCCTGCTGCACACACTCCCGACCACCATTCGGCGAATTATTGTTCACCTGTGAATCAATGATACAGCCCTGCACCATTCTGAGTTGACCAAGATTGATTTTAAAACTATTTTACGCTGTTATCAGTGGTCCAACTCCCACACTCGACCGTGGATCAAAACGGTTCTGCAGAGTCCTCAGCCTCCACACTTGGGTCCAGTCCGCCTGCAGGGCCCACAACGTGAGCTTCATTGACTCACAGACAGCCCCTGCCAAATGCTGATTTAGAACTGTTTGTGGACTCCTCTGCATCCCGCTCGCTGGACACAGGAGAAGGGTTGGTTGGGTTTGCTGTAGTCTCATCACATGACACTCTGTGCAGCGGTAAGTTGGCATCACACGCTCAAGCTGCATAAGTGTTTTTTTCCTCCACAGCTTGCACTTATCTCGGTAATACTACACAAAAACAGTTAAAATGCTCTTGAAATGTACTAGCCTCAGGATATTGTAACTGGACTCCATGTGAATTGTTAATGCAGGTGTTCCAAATGGACACCAGTGTTTTGTATACACGTATGATTGTTTCATATTTATGATCAAACTGGGGGACTGTGATGGAACATTTTCTTTGTGCTAGTACTTTTCTGCTGTGACTTAGGTTGTGTGCCTTTCTCACTGACAAGACCATATGATGTATGTCTGCATATAACTGTATGGGGGGTGCAGACAGGTGACCACAGAGTGTTTAGGTTAGGAACGTAAACAGAAGAGGTCAAACTGATAATAATGGTGCAGTGGTTGAAGAAATGATTGACAGTAATACAGTAAAGTACATTCAGTTATACAGCACGGAATAATGACTTCTATATGAAGTTTATTTTTGTATTTATAATAATAGAATGATTGTGTTTAAATGACACGTGTCATAAAGTCATGTTGTTAAACACTCCCGTACAGTAGGTGGCAGCATGAACCGTAAACGTTTGTTTGTAGTCCGCCAATAAACTCAGAAGAAGAAGAAGAAGAAGAAGAAGAAGAAGAAGAAGAAGAAGAACATTCGTTTCCCTCGTGAGTCCTCCTCTGTTAGTCTCTCATCGGGTACAAACAAACAACCGGAGTGAATCACCAGAGCCCGCACGTGTTTGTTTAAGTGGACTTTGTACAAAGTTTGACCTCAGACTCATCTCTGTTAGCCACGAATGCTAAACGAAGCTAGCAGGAAATAGACGGAGACGGACCTACACCGCGCTAGACGGAGTCTCTGTTCTATAGAAACTAAACTGTGTTGTTCATGGACCCACAAAGTCCACATGAACCTGTCTGAGTGGACTCTGCGTTGTTTCGCTTCATTTAAAACGTCCGGATTGTCTCCCGGTGTCCTACGGAGCTAATGACGTTAGCATGCTAGCAGGAAGTAGACGGACCCGAGCAACACAGCGCAACTGGCCAGTCAGCGTATCTCAGGTTGGAGTGAGACGAGGAGAAAAGGTGATGACGTAACACCTTCACAATAAAACATATTTGATGTGACGTGTCGAGTCTTATCCAATCAGCGTTAAGATGTCTACAGCGTCTTCATTTCGCTTCTAACAGCTTTACAGTAACAGTGGAAGTTAATATGAAGTCATACAGTAACAGTAGAAGCGTGTCACCTTTTTCACCTCTTATGAGTTTACAGGTATGGAGGAATGTTCTTGTTCCAAAGAGGAGAACGAGCGACAACGGAAACTACTGGACGCTGTTTTCATCCCTCAGCTTCGGCTACACAGAGCAGGTTGGTTCTCTCTGTTTTATTATCACTTCAAGCTGCTGACAAACCAGAGAGGAATGAAGTATTCACATCGCGTACTGAAGTATTCACATCGCGTACTGAAGTATTCACATCGCGTACTGAAGTATTCACATACTGAAGTAGAAGTATAGGTACTGTACTTAAGTATTTAAAAACTCTGCAGCTTTATACTTCACCTCCACTACATGTCAGAGGTACATATTGTTACTTTTCAGATTTCATCCTCTTCCTTTCAAGTATGGAGCTTTTTTCCCGATATTTATTCCACAACGTGTGCTTTAAATTTGAAATCATGATTTATTGATTTCACTCCAGGATTTTTAAGGCTCTGTAGCGTGAACGGATCCCGTCCCGGGGAAAGCGGGACGAACACGGTGTTTACGCTTTAGGGTTGTCCTTCCCGCGTGAGTTAGTCTCCTCACGTGGGTATCAGAACAATACCGTAGGCCTTTTATCTCACAAGTAGTGGAATCTTTAGGATTTCGGAATGAATTGTCTTCCTGAGAGTCTTGTACGGCTAGGAAAGCGTCTAGACATACCCTTAGAAAAACATGTGTAAAATATTCATGTTTTGTGGTATTGTTATCAAATCTAAACTTGGACTAGGTAAGACTTCATGCTGTGGTCCCATTGTGTTTTCCAGCTAATACGTCTCAGCTATAGTCATCTGCAGGCTTCTGTTTGCAAATAAATATTCAGGTGGAAATAACAACCTCCTCCTTCAGTGTGTTCAAACTTCTATTACTCAATGACAGCAGCACTTACAGTGATTCTGACTGTTGGGCTAAAAACTTCAGAGTGTTACCTTTCAAAAGAGACCAAAACCATGCATGTGCTCCTAATGGTTCAAGAACAGCTTTCAATTGACTTTGGGTGCCTTGGAGAGGCGATTCAGGCTAATTTTACTGGAGTGGTAACAGGTTAAACTGATAAAGTCATAATTACCAACTTCACTCGCCGTAATGATCTAACACAACACTATTGCAGCAGTATGGAACACAACAGTAGTTTATTCACAGCACTAACATAATAATAATATTGATAATATCTTTTTATGGTCATGTACATATACACAGGGACACTTTGATACACGTCCCAGCCAAGGATTGAACTGTCGGGTTACCGGATAACCCTCTTAACCCAGTGTGCCACGGCCGCCATAACATCAGTCAGTGGTCCACATACACAACAACATGTTTTAACAAAACGTTAAACTTAGAACAGACAAAACAAGGTAATAAATACACTATGACCTAACTCTGCCTGCCAGACACAAAGCTTCTTACTGTGAGATGACTCCTTATTGGTCGACGTGGTCCTTAAAGTTTCTTGGTTAAAACTTGGCTCCTGAGCTACGAGCTGTGTGGCGATAAACTCTCTGTGTGGCAGAGAGATTTCCTCAGAAATGAAGAGGGTTGTTCATACTCAACAAGACAGTCTGTTGTTCGTCCAGCGAAGTTAAGACTACGACCTACGTCGTTCACCTCCTTATGTGCGCCACAAACAAAAACATGAAAAGCGCAGCAAAAAGGAAACGGATAGAAAAATATAGCAGGATTTGACTCTTGACGTTGATTGAGGTCATTTGGACTATTGTATAATAATTATTTAAGAAGTGTGTGTGTGTGTGAAATGTTTATGACAATAATCGAGAGATTAGTATGAGATTACTAAAATGAATGAAAGTATTTTAATTATTCTCCACAGACGTCCAGCAGCTGTTGGTGGTTAAAGAAGAGCAGCAGGAGTGGAGCTCCAGTCTGGACCAGGAGGACCCAGAGCCCCCCCACATTAAAGAGGACCAGGAGGACCCAGAGCCCCCACACATTAAAGAGGAACAGGAGGACCCAGAGCCCCCACACATTAAAGAGGAACAGGAGGACCCAGAGCCCCCACACATTAAAGAGGAACAGGAGGACCCAGAGCCCCCACACATTAAAGAGGAACAGGAGGACCCAGAACCCCCACACATTAAAGAGGACCAGGAGGACCCAGAGCCCCCCCACATTAAAGAGGACCAGGAGGACCCAGAGCCCCCACACATTAAAGAGGAACAGGAGGACCCAGAGCCCCCCCACATTAAAGAGGAACAGGAGGACCCAGAGCCCCCACACATTAAAGAGGACCAGGAGGACCCAGAGCCCCCACACATTAAAGAGGAACAGGAGGACCCAGAGCCCCCACACATTAAAGAGGAACAGGAGGACCCAGAACCCCCACACATTAAAGAGGAACAGGAGGACCCAGAACCCCCACACATTAAAGAGGAACAGGAGGACCCAGAGCCCCCTCACATTAAAGAGGAACAGGAGGACCCAGAACCCCCACACATTAAAGAGGACCAGGAGGAACTCTGGACCAGTCAGGAGGGAGAGCAGCTTCAAGGTCTGGAGGAGGCTGATATCAAGTTCTCATTCACTCCTGTGAAGACTGAAGATGATGAAGAGGAAGCTCAGTCCTCACAGCTTCATCAAAGACGAAGTGAGGAGATCAGAGAGGAGGAGCATTTGAAAACAGAAGCTGATGGAGAGGAAGCCAGATCAGATCCAGATAGACCTTCCTCTGAATGTGAGACTGATGACAGTAGAGATTGGGAGGAGACTAAGAAACCACAGTCAGATTTCAACCCTCTTCAAAACAATGAAGTACCTGTAAGTGATACAGACTGTAATACTGGAAAAACATCAATCAGCTTCTCTGAATGTGATGGAAGCTTTGACCACAAGAGAAATCTGAAGAAACAGTCCAAAACAGGAGAGAAACCATTTAGTTGTTCAGTTTGTAGTAAAACATTTGCACAAAAGGGATACCTGAACTGTCACATGACTGTCCACACAGGAGAGAAACCATTTAGTTGTTCAGTTTGTAGTAAAACATTTGCACAAAAGGGACAACTGAAGTGTCACATGACTGGCCACACAGCAGAGAAACGATTTAGTTGTTCAGTTTGTAATAAAACATTTACACTGAAGGGAAACCTGACAAAACACACGATTGTCCACACAGGGGGGAAACCATTTATTTGTTCAGTTTGTGGTAAAACATTTGCACGAAATTCAGGCCTGGTATATCACATGACTGTCCATACTGGGGAGAAACCATTTAGTTGTTCAGTTTGTGGTAAAACATTTGCACGAAAGACAAAATTGAAGTATCACATGACTGTCCATACTGGGGAGAAACCATTTAGTTGTTCAGTTTGTGGTAAAACATTTGCACGAAAGACAAACATGAAGTCTCACATGTCTGTCCATACGAGGGAAACTGTTTACGATAAATGATTCTCTGGTATTTCAAAACTCAAGTGTATTGGTGAGAGTATGAGAAATACATGAGACATGCTTAAACACTTAAAAACTGTCAGACTCCAAAATCCCTACTTTATACTTTTACTTCACAACAGAGCAGATGGAAATATTGTATTTTATTACTACAACAGTAAAATGCTCCATACATAATAATTTTACTTTACGTGAGCCTTTTTTCTTTTTAAAACTTGAAGTCGAGATGAGATTTAAAAATATATATTTGACCCGTAGATCATATTTCTGGTCATATTGTGCACAAATATTCTGTTTCGCTGGAGACTAAGTCAGTGCAGAATTCGTTCCACTGAGACTTTGACGTATATTTTGTGAATAAAACTTCCGTAATTTGCTTCTGTAAGATTTTGAATGCAGTACTTTTACTTGGTATACAGTTTTTTTTTCCAGTTGTTTGGCTTAATAGGCTGCTTACTTTGTATTTGTGGTAAAAGATAAACTTTTATTTTTATATATACTTTTTTGAAGAAATTAGTTTGGATTACAGGCTCTCGAGGACAAAATCAGAAAGAGGAGAGTGTTCCAACGAGACTCCTGCGTGTTCATCCTGGTGTGAACAGTGAATATTGTGGAGAGGGAGACACAGCGGAACGTGTTTTATTGTGTTGCCAGAAGTATGATTCAGACTGAAGGTTTAAAAAGTGCACAAAGAGAGATTGGAGAACAGAAGTACAGCAATATTCAAATAAACATCTTCAAGTGTCAGAAAGTCATTCTAGCTAATTAACAATCAACAAAACTAATAATTTAAGAACCATTTATTAGGTTTAATTTCTGTATTTATTTCTTGCTCAGAAGAAGAAAGACATTTATTATGAAATCTATAGAGGTCGATATAGAAGCAATCCCCATGATCCCACTAAGGCCTTAAACCCTGAACCCTCAGGACCCTGTGAGAGGCTGTGAGACATCACGGTACCTTGATGACGTCACAACATGTTATTTACAATTGTAGGTATTTATTTTATACTTGTGAGCACCAGAGCGGTTTGGCGTCTGTGTTGGGAAGTGATGGTGGTTACAGGAATGGGTTTCTCAGTCCTGTTGATGAGAGGTGAATGAGGTTACCTCCGTCCGAGCCGACCGGCAGGGGTAAAGAGTAGAGGAAGCAGTGCGAATCCCTGGCGGCTCAAGCGGTGTTGTGGTGCCCAGATCTAGAGCTGCTGCTCGGGTTCGGATGACTGACTAGACTCCTCGGCCGCAGGACGGTCCAGATGAAGCGGCAGAATGCCATAAAATATGGGAAACAAACTAAAAAAGAGTAGAAAGAAAAGTAAAAAGAAGGAGAAGGAGAAGAACGAAAAAACAAAACAAAGAAGTGTTTAATAGAGACGGAAAATGTAAAAGCCAGAAGTGTATTTATTACTTAATTGGAATATTAATCATTTAATTTCTGAATTATGCTCATTGTGCAGGAACTAAAGATATGTAAAACATATTGAAAAGCGTTTATGTTAATGATTGACACTCCTTTTTTGGTCATTATTTAATGACGTCATGACGACAGCAGGTGCAAAACAGAAGAGCTGCATTACGCACGAGAGCAGATCGTGTTTCTACCGTGTGATAGAGTATATTATTTATGTATTTATTTAACGCTTTGCTGCATAAAATAAAGATGAAAAGGAAAAGAGTAAAAAGATCTCCTGTCATTCATGTAAGAAAATGAAGTCAGTGTGTCTGCAGCTCAGTTGTGGCTTAATAATGAACAACAGACGGAACACAGCCACAGAAAAGGTGAAGGAAAAGAAAGAAGAATGAGAAGAAGAAGAAGAAGAAGGAGAAGAAGAAGAAAGAAGAAGGAGAAGGAGAAGGAGAAGAAGGAGAAGAAGGAGAAGGAGAAGAAGAATAAAGAGAAGAAGAAGACAAACTAAAAAGAGTATGTTAAACCCCGTTATGTTCTTAAAGTGTATATTAATAGAGATGAAAAGTTGTGCAACGGTGTGTAACTGTAAGAGTACATTTTAATGTTGTGTGTTTCAGTTTCTTAGACTAACAAATATTATTGAGAAAATATAAGTCGGTTGTTTATGTTTTTTTAAATGTATTAATCTTGATCATAGTCTATACCCTTTGGTAACGGTAGTGCACCAATGTGTTGTTTGCCAGTCGCCAATAAACCCTGAAGAAGAAGAAGAAGAAGAAGAAGAAGAAGAAGAAGAAGAAGAAGAAGAAGAAGGACGCAGGAGAGTGACGCATATTAAAGACTTTAGTGGAACAAAAAAGGATTATGAACATGTATTTAATAAATCTTCATAACAAACAGTTATGTTCTTAAAAGCATCTTCACTTTCCTCAACATTGAACCGATAACCTGAGAGCTCCTTAATGCAACAGTAGGCGGGGATAACGCTCCACCTGGTTCGTATTAACACCACCGAAGAAGATTCTTAAAGCGGAAGTGGTCGATCGTGTTTACACCGCGCGAGGCTGAGCGTTCAATCGAACAAAGATCGCGTTTAGCTTCTTTCTTCTTCTCCTCCGTGTGTGTGTGACAGAAAGATGTCGAGACTCCAGAGTCTGAAGGTGTTCATGAACCAGCGGATGACCGCGGCGGTCGAGGAGATATTTGGACATTTTGAGAGAACGATGGCCGAGTACGAAAAAGAGATGAACGGCCGCCATATTGAACTGGTCGATGCGGTTTCAAGACATGAAGCGAAGCTGCAGACAGAATCATGTTGGTTTTTCTCTCTTTCTCCTGCGGGACTTCCTCCAAGACAGAGACACAATGCTAAGCTAACGTTAGCCAACACCGTCCTGTTAGCGAGCTAGCTAAAGACTAGCTAACTATATATATATATATATATATCTATATATATTATATATTATATTTTGTTTGACAAACATTGATGACTCAGCGATACACCGTTTAGTCTTCGTGTATAATGAAGGTAAATCTATAACAAGACGAACTCCACCGAGATTTAAAGGCCTCTCGTCCACATTATCTATATTTATTATAAACTTCTCACCAATAAATACATTTTGTCCTGACTGATGTAGGAATGTTGGGTTCATTCTCAAATAAAAGCTCTTGCTTTGGTTTATTGGTGCATCTCAACAAGAGGAGATAAATACACGTTTATGGGTGTAAAATAATAGCAGAGCGTGATTTATATTTGTATTGAAGTATGAGTTCTTCTATGATTAAAGAAGAGATGCTTTCAGTAACTAAACGTTTCGTTAATGTAAATATCAAACCAGCTGCGAAACTAAAGACTCTTTTAAAGTTGACGAGGAAACGATGAAGTTCTGCAGCTGTAACAAAGCGTAAATAAAGATGCTTTCATCTCGTGGGATTCATTTAACGCTTTTACCAAAACATCTAAATGCAGAACTATAGGATTGTGATATTTTCTGTTACTCACAGATGTTCAGAGACCTGAGGCGTCCGATGGAACGCTGGAGCCGTTTGATGCTCTGTGATCTGTAGAAGTTCAGTAACGTCTCCATGTGTGTGTTTCCTGTTTCCTGCAGACCTCCAGCATCAGCTGCTGATGCTTAAAGAAGAGCGGGAGGACTACGAGTGCATTAGGGAACAGGAGGCCCTATGGCCCCAAATCATTAAAGAGGAGGAGGCCCTACTCATTAAAGAGCAGCAGGAGGACCCAGAGCCCCCACACATTAAAGAGGAACAGGAGGACCCAGAGCCCCCACACATTAAAGAGGAACAGGAGGACCCAGAGCCCCCACACATTAAAGAGGAACAGGAGGACCCAGAGCCCCCACACATTAAAGAGGAACAGGAGGAACTCTGGATCAGTCAGGAGGGAGAGCAGCATCGAGGTCTGGAGGAGGCTGATATCAAGTTCTCATTCAGTCCTGTGAAGAGTGAAGATGATGAAGAGGAAGCTCAGTCCTCACAGCTTCATCAAAGACAAACTGAACAGATGGAAACAGGAGCTGATGGAGAGGACTGTGGAGGACCAGAACCAGACAGGAACTCAGATCCAGATCCTGATTACGAGACTGAAGACTCGTCTGAACCCGAGACTGATGACAGCGATGACTGGAAACAGAACAGAGACCAACAATCGGGTTCAAAGTCTCGGAAAAGGGTGCTTGATGATGAAGAGGAAGCTCAGTCTTCTGATAACGAGACTGAAGACTCGTCTGAACCCTCTTCTGGTGACAGTGATGACTGCAGACAGGACGGAGACCAACAATCGGGTTCCAGCTCTCAGAGAAAGGTGCTTGATGAGAGATGTTACGTTGACAAGCACTTGTGCATCTGCACCGAGTGCGGGAAACAATTCGCCAACAGCACGAATCTGAAGGTGCACAAGTTGATCCACACGGGACTCAAACCGTTCTACTGCAAGCTTTGCAGCAAACGATTTCCTCAGCAGAGAAAATTAATGCGTCACATGAAACGTCACGTACCGGAGAAAAGCTTCCACTGTCTGGTTTGTGACAAACGTTTTCGGCGCAGCGGAGACGTTAAGAGACACATGGACAGTCACACCGGAGAGACTCCGCCTCCGTCCTGAGTGACTTAAACAGGAACCATCGCTGACAAACTACAACACGTGTTTTACTTCTTTATTTTTTATTTTATTTATTTTTATTTTGCACAATTCAAACAATGAAATTTAAAATAAACAAACGTAACAGAGATAAATGAATATCACAGAGCAGGAAGAGGCAGAAAGCCAACTGGGCTTATTTGAAGCCTCCACCTATATAATATTACAATGTTACAAAATTACAAACATAAAGTATGAATAAGACATTACATTACAACGAAAGAAAGATAAGAAAAAAATAATGTAATTGTGTCGAGTGTGTGCGAGCATGTGTGTGGATGTGAGCGTGGTCCTGTGTTTGTTCAGTGATGTTGGTTTATACACCTGCAGTAACTCATAAGCAATGGTAATAATAATGGTAATAATAATGGTAATAATAATGGTAATAATAATGGTAATAATAATGGTAATAATAATGGTAATAGCAATGGTAATAATAATGGTAATAATAATGGTAATAATAATGGTAATACAAGTCCCTATGAGTGAAACAACTGTAAATGTAATGTAGCAGCTAAAACAAGAAAGACATGAACACTAATACATGAAAGACTGTCACAAGACCGCAGTCAGATGTTCTTTTATAGAGAGACGTTTCTTAGTTAGGTGGGAAAAGTCATTCCATAATTTGGTCCCTAAACCTTATTGAAAGTTGACCTCTGCTGGTCAGTAATGCAGGAGGATGAAGATGTGAAGATTGACGAGTTGAGTCTGAGTGAACCTGTGAATAGACTTTGTAGTCGGTCTTGAAATGATCCGGAATATTCCTTCACCTGAAAGTATCTTATAAATGAAAACACAAGTTTGAGAAGTATTGATGTCATAAATAGTAAGAATCTGCAATTTCTGAACTAGAGGAGCAGAAGATGAGTGTGACTGTGATCGGGTTGTGATCCTAACAGAACGTTTCTGGAGGACCAACAGAGAAGTAGAGAAAGTACTGATCCAACTATATCACAATATGAAAGATACATGATACTGTAATAAAGAATAAGCAGACAAGATGTCTAACCCTACTTATTATTCCAATAGATTTGATTATTTGTCTACTAACAGTCAATCTGTTTACTCAACTCAAACTCATCAATAATAACTCAGGAATGTTGTAGATGACACTTGAGGCATCTCAACAGATTCAATTTTAATTTGAGATAAATCCTCTTTGCCACCGAAAATATTAAAATTAGATTTTATGATATTCAAAGATAGTTTATTATTAATGTGAACCATGTAGCATAGGCAGTTAAACCAGCATTAACTTCCATAATCAGTGAATTGAGATTTGAATGAGAGAGAAGTAGGGTTGTGTCATCTGCAAACATCATCGGAAAAAGGCTTTTTGACACATTAGACTCGACATGAAGCATTATCCTTTTTGTACCATTTTTTCTAGTATTTTTGAAAAACAAGGCAATATAGATCCGGGTCTATAGTTGTTAAAACAACGTGGGCTTTCTGCTTTAAACAAAGGAATAACTTTGGCAATTTTTAAATCTTCTGGCACAACAGCTGTTCTCAAAGACTCGGTGGATCTTTGGTTTATTAGGTGACGGGAAGTGATGCAGGCGAACTCCCTTTAATGCTGTGAGCAGCACTTCCTCTTCAGATGTGTTGAGTCTAACAAAGTAAATGTACAATTAAACATTCCTGTTTACATTTAGGTGATTCAATTTGCCATTACTGTCGTTTATTTCATGGTTTTGTTTTTATTTGGGTTTTATGGAGCCTGAGATGATGACGACGTTAACGTGAACCCTCCACTTTACTGCAGTTGTTTCTAATTTATTTGTACTTTAATCTTTACTCGTGGATGAATCTTTAATCTCATGTCATCTTTTTATTGAATGTGTTGAAACTACATTTCTTATTGTTCAGCTCTTGTGGAGTTTCCATCTTCTTCTTTCTATTAAAAGAAGTCTTATAAACTTTATTTTAAATGTATTTTTACTGTTTTTCTTGTTCATAATATGCTTTTTGCACGATCCGTTTTATTAATGAATTCCCATAGTATTGCATATTAATGTGTGCACTTCTGAACAAGATGCCTTTATGATCATTACAAGTATTAACATTAAAATGTTGAAATACACAGGACTGAAGAAGAGCTGCAGTACATTTTAATATCCACCAGATGTCCCTGCTGCTGAATTCATATCCTGCACGGTGGTGGAGCGGCTGCACTAACTTAGGGTCCGGTCCCGGGTCCCGGGTCCCGGGTCCCGGGCGGTCCTTCTGTGTGGAGTTTGCACGTTCTCCCCGTGACTCACACAAATTAGATCAGAACATCTCTGCTTTTAGACAAATGGTTTGACTAATGTCCTCACATTTATTCACATTTGTACTTAAACAAGCGCAGCGGGTTATTTAAGATTTAATACGATGGAAAAAAACACATGAAAAATATATATGTATATATCAAAGACAAATATATGGTTTTAAACTCACAATCTGCTCCATGTGTTGGATGATTTTAATGTTACAGTGTTTCTACCATTAGAAGCGTTTACATACCTTTATTTTGAAACTTGTCCCCCCAACCGGAAGTAAAGAAAGCAGAGAGGCGCGCCGTCAGCTGACCCCGTCGGGTTCGGTGTTTATCGATCTGATCGGAACACTGGAGCGATGGATGGACCGCTGGACATCGTTTTAAACCCCGCAGGTTGGTTTTTATTTCTCCTCCCTCCGGAAACGCTGTCACGTTCCGGGGAGTTTGTGCTAAGCTAACGTTAGCTAAACCACCCGTTAGCCTGTTAGCCGCAGCTAGCTCTTGTATACGACCACTGTGTCCCTGTTTCCCTCCAGACAGATGTGGAATAACAGATCCGGTGGTATTACCGTGAAAACAAACTGCGCAACAAGGAGATTAGATTAATATCTAACTGAAGATGTGTTCTGATTATGAAGCCGGCTGAATTAAATGTGTGATATTTATAGATATTGGGCTATTTGAATGAAATAAAATGCTT
Source organism: Pholis gunnellus (assembly GCF_910591455.1). Classification (NCBI taxonomy): domain Eukaryota; kingdom Metazoa; phylum Chordata; class Actinopteri; order Perciformes; family Pholidae; genus Pholis; species Pholis gunnellus. Next base: position 21,599,202 of record NC_136543.1, on the reverse strand, counting down.
GATTAAAGGGAATTAAATGAAATGATTACGTCATAGTGGAGGCTGTGACTTTAATGACATCAATACCCCACAAAAACAATTCATGTTATGAACTAAATATTTAGAATTCTCCAGAACTCCCAAAGCAGAATGCATCCGTTTTATATGGAGTGCATTCATCCTGTGAATTTTTAGTTCTTGGTAATATATTTTACCAATAACTAAGTAATTTCTTCTTATTTTTTTCATTGTGTGTATTCTGAAGCTCTGAGACTCGATGACTGACTTTGTTCAGAGGTTCTTCATCCTGAAAGTATATATTTTATAACAGACTTGATACGTCATCCTGTTTATTGATTCTCTCATTACTGGGACATTTTCAACAAGACTTTCACCCAGGAGACCGCTGTTTGTGTCCAGGACGTCTATAACGCCAAAAAAAGTAGCTGAATAAATAGTGAATAAAACAGTAGTGTGTTTTCGATATTTTGTTAAGCCCATTTATATTGACCAGATTAGGCCAATAAAGGCATCCGCAAAGTCTTTTGAGAAACAACGATTACGTCATTTGGTTATTCTGTTATTTTTCTTGATTTACACACATATGCACATGCATCGAATGACGTCCCAGCTCAGCATGACCCAAGCAGATAGGGATTCGGTGCCTTGCTCAAGGGTGCCTCGGCAGCTGCCAGTTCACACTTCGTACCTGGTCAGTCTGGGATTTGAACCCGCTATCCTCCGGTAGCCAAACCTAGTCTATATATATATATGAAGTGGATGTAGTCACCGTGACATCACCCATTGGTTTGTGGACTGCGGTTTGAAGCCTTGAGTTGGAATTTTGCTTTAAGACGTCGGTCTCAGACATGTCAGGGACGGGGTGTTATTTTTCACTCATAGGCATAGTGTCTTTTCAAAATAAACTTCCGTCTTAGTAAGTTAGGTTTAGGCAACGAAACCGCTTAGTAAGGTTGAAGAAAAGTCACGCGACAAAATGTCAACATTTTCTTATATTTCCACGCTGGACATAAACAACCGTCTACCGGACGAAAGTCCTGTAATTGTTTGCATAAGACAACTTAGACACTCAGAGTTATTGGCTGTTTGTTTTTCTTTCAGCTTTTACTTCAGACATCCACAAATGGATTGTTATTAAAGAGGAGCAGCAGGAGTGGAGCTCCAGTCTGGACCAGGAGGACCCAGAGCCCCCACACATTAAAGAGGAACAGGAGGAACTCTGGACCAGTCAGGAGGGAGAGCAGCTTCAAGGTCTGGAGGAGGCTGATATCAAGTTCTCATTCACTCCTGTGAAGAGTGAAGACGATGAAGAGGAAGCTCAGTACTCACAGCTTCATCAAAGACAAACTGAACAGATGAAAACAGAAGCTGATGGAGAGGACTGTGGAGGACCAGAACCAGACAGGAACTCAGATCCAGATAGACATCCAGAACCACATACTGATGAGAAGACTGGAGACTTTTCTGAACCTGAGACTGATGACAGTGATGATTGGAAGGACACCAGAGAACCTCAGTCAGGTGGCCGTGAGGCAAATCTGATGACTCATAAGAAAACTCACACAGGAAAGAAACCATTTGGTTGCTCGGTTTGTGGTAAAAGTTTTTCCCAGCGTTATTACGTAAAGACGCACATGACATGTCATTCGGGAGAGAAACCATTCAGTTGTTCAGTTTGTGGTAGAGGTTTTTCTCAAAAAACACACTTAACGAAACACATGATATATCATTCAGGTGAGAAGTCATTTAGTTGCTCTGTGTGCAGCAAAAGATATGCACAAAAAGGGTATCTGTTATACCACATGACCATGCACACGGGGGAGAAACGGGTAAAATGTGGGGTTTGCGATAAAAGGTTTACTTGGCATTATCAGCTCAAAAAACACGATTGCGTCGGTGAGTCCTCACAGATGCAACAAAACCAAACTGAGGAGAGCAGAGAGATGGAGCATCTAGTCAGCAGCTCAACTGTTCCTGCTGATGTGGCATTTAATGACACTGACTCCGACACCTCTGAACCTGAGACTGGAGTCAGTGATGATGATTTGAGGGAGACCAGAGAACCTCAGTCAGGTTTAAACTCTTTAAAAAATGACGAAGCCACCGTCAGCGATTCGCAATATAGCGCTAGTGAGAAACCATTTCGCTGCTCTGAGTGTGGGAAAGGATTTGGCCTCAAGGGTTCTCTGAAGAGACACATGAGGTCTCACACAGGAGAAAAACCTTTCAGCTGCTCAGTGTGTGATAAGTCTTTTGGGTGGAGAGGGAGTTTAGAGGTTCACATGAGGAATCACACGGGAGAGAAACCGTTCAGCTGCTCGGCGTGCGGTAAAGGTTTTAGCCGCAAGGCAAATCTGAAGAAACACATGAGGACTCACACAGGAGAGAAACCATTTCGTTGCTCTGTTTGCGGTAAAAACTTCCAGCGCAAGGACCACATAGTTCGTCACATGGTAACCCACACAGAGTAGAAACCATTCAGCTGCAGCTGATGGAGAGGACTATGGATAGTTGGGTACGTTCACGCTTGAACTGATACTTGTACTCGATAGTACCCTTTATCGGTGTGCTTTACTTTCTCCGTAATAACAAAAAAAAAATCCGTTGATTCTGATGGTCCCCGTGGACTAAAGTGGTCGTGTTTCTGAGCACCAGAGTCTTTTTAGAAAACCCCTAATTTTAGTGCAGCAGGGTCTGACAGTCTGCGGGTCCAGCAATACGTCCAGGGTCTCTAGCAGCGTGGTGTCGGTGTTGGCTCCCAGAGAGAAGCTCTGCTCCTGAAGGAGGAGGAGACACTGCTGCTGCTGCCGGGAGCTGAGCTCTCCTCCTCCCTCCGGAGCTCAGGATCTGGGTCTGTCCACGGTGGACCGGTCTCTGGTCATATAGAGGATGAGGACGAAACTGAGATCCCTGTTGTGTTTGCTTGGAGGAAACACATAGGAGACGTGTTGCCTTGGCCAGCTTTGCATTACAAATCACTGAGTGTTGTCTGCATCGAGTTTTGAAGTGTTACCACAGCTCCAACCGCTTTCAGCTCGCTGTGACTCACAAAAATGAACTGAGGAGGGAAATATTTTTAGGACCATTGTAATCAATGAGGCAGGCAGAGTTTTATTCAAATATAGGCCTAAACTATGGTTTTATGTTTCCCTTTTAGATGGTTAATTTCTGTCAGAGGCTGCAATTCAAACAAGACTATTTCATCAGCTCACCTGATTGTTTTTTGTGTAATGTGTTGATGGTGCATTCTGGTCAGATTCATTTAATTATTTTCTATATAAAACCATATTTGAGCTTCAAAAGATATTTTTCGAATGAACTAATGATTTAATGATCAAGGTGAATATCGGAATCAGAAAATGTGTTGTTGCCAAACACGTTTACACATTCTTGGATTTGGCTTGGTGTTTGGTGCGTGACCCTTAAACACAGTGCAATAGTAAAATGAACAATTGATCATTTATGGCTGTTTATAAAATATGGTATATTATGAGCAGGTTAAGATGTCAATCCTGTATGTTCGACTAGAGAGACGCTATACAAGACTAAGTCCATTTATCGTCATCACGGTCCCTTAAAGTGATGCATTTGACTTGCTGTAGTTTTATGTGGTGATAAGTTTATGTTTTGACTGATTGATCTGATTTCATATGATGTGATGTACTTTTATATGCTTTAAATATTCTGTTTATTGATCTGTTTTGGGGCATATTTTCAGCACAGAATATCCTGAACTACACTGCCCTTTTTTTTCTTTTCTCATTTTTATATATTCGTGACTGTTTATTGAAATGTGGTGAGAGATGTGGAGCCCTCTCTATGTACAGATCTCCACAGGTTAGACTGTCGAATAAAAAAACAAACATTAACTCCACCTCTCTTTCTTTAGTTTGAAACTGAAAGGAAAGGGGGTGAAAAAAATATGATAATCTATAGAATTTGGTTTGTTGTTTTCTCAGAGCTCTAATAAAATCTAATACAATGTTTCTGTCTTCAAACTGAGTTGGTTGAATAAGTAAAAAGTATTTCTTTCAGCTACCAATATAAGGCTTGTCTATTTTGCTGTGACATTCCACTTCCTGTAGCTTCTCCTAAATTAATCCAAACAACTTTTTTTGTTTTGTTTGGTGTTATCCACCAAAAATATGGATTTGAGGCCCAACTTCTACCTGATTTCTTGCTTTAAACTCTTCAGGGATTCCTCTGGGTTTCTTTATACCATTTAAATATACTGCCTCTTAAACCTGTGGGCTCTATTTGGGGACCTGTTTACTCTAATTTAGTTTACTCTTTTATAAGCATCCAATAACTATCGGCTACGGCAAATATCTGCTCAAAAACGTTTTTGTGATGTTGGGATGGGAAATTCTGCACAAGTTTTTCGAAAAGTATGAAATAATAATAATAGTAGATATTACTATTATAATTAGTATTATTTTTATTATTATACCCCGAGACCAAATCTTTATAACGTTTATCTTCCGTTTAAATAAAGGTTGAAAAAATAATTGCATTTAATGCAACTCCATAAGAACTGAGGAAAGCAGACATATTAGTTGGAACTTGTTGACAAAAGTATTGAGGCTTTTTACATTAATTATGTATTAAAAATATGTATTTGTGCTATTTATCTTCCTACTTGTGTTTAAGCTCGTTATTTAGGTAACGCCTCTGGACTTTTATTTTGAAGCTCAGCAACGAATCTTCCCCGGAAGCTCTATCCTTTATTGTGGCCAACGTCACACAGTTAAAACACAACATGGCGCCTAACGTCAGAAACAGCAGCGTCTCTTTGTTGTGTTGGTAAAGTCTCAGTTAGCTCCATCAGTACTGATCCATCAGAGTCTCTGTGTGTCTGGATCAACATGTCTGAATGGACTTTTAGCTGTTCACCTTTTTTTCTGGATGTTTTTCCTCTGACTCATCTCCCGGTAGCCTACAAAGCTATCGAAGTTAGCTTAGCATGCTAGCTGGAAACAGACCGACGGGGACGGAAGTGATCAACACAGCGCTAGTCAGAGTTTAATGAGAGTAAACGGTGTTTGTGTCGTTGTGAGAAAATGTCTAAAGTCCAAATGCTGAGATGTTTAGTCAACCAGCGACTAACTGCGGCTGCTGAAGAGATATTTGGTGTGTTTGAAAGAACGATAGCAGAGTACGAGGAGGAACTTTCTCGTTCCAAAGAGGAGAACGAGCGACAACGGAAACTACTGGACGCTGTTTTCATCCCTCAGCTTCGGCTACACAGAGCAGGTTGGTTCTCTTCACTTCTTCTCTGATCTGAAGACGTAATCAGCTCCAGAACCCCTCAGATTATTTATTATATTATGAGCTTCTGGTCCAGGATGGAACTGGGATTCTAATGATATGATGTTAAAGAGTAAGTGCACACTTAAATGTGTTTGTTTTTTATTATCTGTAAACTAAATATTTTATCTCTACTTTGATAAAACACATCATTGCCGGTGTTTCATTTCTTTTTCTCTCCCCAAACAATCTCTAGTTTTTACTTTTTCAATAACTGCCGTGTAGCGCACGCCTGCGCTCTCCTTTCTCTGGACTAGAAATTAAACTATGAGCCCATTAAAACATCCGGTAAACCAGTTTTAATGACCGATTATCACGGATTTGCACCTTCACACCACGTCCCAAAAGGTGGCGTATTGGACTGAGACAGTAACTAATAGAAGACGGACATGCCCGGCAACAATACTCAAGTAGGCTGTGGCATTCAAACAATGCTCGATTTGTACTAAGGGACCCAAAATGTGCCAACAGATCACCCCCCCCCCCCCCCCCCCCCCCCCACCCCACACACACACACACACACACACACACACACGCCGTGACACCATCGCCGGCAGCAGCCTGAACCGTTGATACGATCAGAATGGATCCATGCTCTCACGTTGTTCACATTTTTTCATCCGTCCATCGTTTTGTCTCCTGCTTACCCGGGGCCGGCTCAGCAGAGTATTCCAGGCGTCCGCTCCCGAGCAACATAGTCCAGCCCTTGATGGGGGGCCAGCGGGGAGCTAGACGGGATATATAATCTCTCGAGCAGTTCTGCGCATCTTCTTTATGGATGAATTCAATTCATATTTCTATTAATATTCTAATTGTTTTTCTACATCAGATCACTAATGATTATATTTCTTCTTCTCTGTTTCTGCCGATACAAACTACATCTGATCGGTTGCACGCATTATTCTTGGTTTAAGTTTACTGATGTTCAGTAACGTGTCTGTACTTCTGTCCTGCAGACGTCCAGCAGCTGTTGGTGGTTAAAGAAGAGGTTCCCCCTGAGCGGCAGGAGTCGAGCTCCAGTCTGGACCAGGAGGACCCAGAACCCCCACACATTAAAGAGGACCAGGAGGACCCAGAACCCCCACACATTAAAGAGGACCAGGAGGACCCAGAACCCCCACACATTAAAGAGGACCAGGAGGACCCAGAGCCTCCACACATTAAAGAGGAACAGGAGGAACTCTGGACCAGTCAGGAGGGAGAGCAGCTTCAAGGTCTGGAGGAGGCTGATATCAAGTTCTCATTCACTCCTGTGAAGAGTGAAGATGATGAAGAGGAAGCTCAGTCCTCACAGCTTCATCAAAGACAAACTGAACAGATGGAAACAGAAGCTGATGAAGAGGACTGTGGAGGACCAGAACCAGACAGGAACTCAGATCCAGATACACATTTACAACTATCTAGTAGTGAAAAGGCTTCGCAATGTTACAAACAAGAAACTGAAGTCTGTGATGATTGGAATGAGACCAGTGAACCTCAGTCGGGTTTAAACTTTATGGAAAATAACGAATGTAATTCTTCTGAGAAACAATTTCGCTGCTGTGAGTGCGGTAAACGATTTAACCAAAACTCAAATCTCAAGACGCACATGAGAACTCACACGGGAGAAAAACCTTTCAGTTGCTCAGTTTGTGGTAAACGATTCGGTCAGAAGGCACATCTGCAGAACCATTTGAAGTGTCATACGGGAGAAAAACCGTACAGCTGTTCGTTTTGTAATAAATGTTTTGCACGCAGTGAACATTTACAGTTACACATGAGGACCCACACGGGGGAGAAACCATTCAGCTGCAACGTTTGTGGCAAAAGATTCACGTGGCTCGGTCAGTTCAAAAGCCACAAGTGTGGTGGTGAATCCTCACAGTTTCATGAACTCTGGACCGGTCAGGGGGGAGAGCAGCTTCAAGGCCTGGAGGAGTTTCATACCTCCAAGTTCCCATTCCCTCCTGCCCCTACGAGGAGTGACGGTGATGAGCAGAGGCCTCAGTCCTCGCAGCTTCATCGAAGACACGGAGAGGACTGTGGAGGACCAGGACCAGCCAGGAACTCGGATCCAGATAGTCTTGGGTCACGTGGATTGACATATAACTCATTCATTGGACAGTTCTGGTGACGTCGCCGAGTTATTACATTTTGTCTTCAATTTACTAGAAATCTACAGGAAAATCCTTAAAAGGGAGAAACGTTTCTGTCGCTCACTTTCAAAACGAGGTAAAGAGTTCGTCAGTTAGCGATTAGCATTAATTATTACAGGTAGACGTCCTGCATTGGAAATGTTCCTCCAGTCAAAGTATGTAAGTATATAATTAAGTATGTAATAAAAGTATTAAAATGTCCTGTGTGACTTTTATATATTATATCATTGGATTATTATTGTGTCATTACTGTTGTGGTTAGCAGTGAGAAATTGTCACAATTATCCAGAGCCCAAAGTGATGCCGTCACTATATATATATATATATATATATATATATATATATATATATATATATATATATATATATATATATATATATATATATTCACTGTTGGGTTTAATTATTAACAACACATATCTCATAAACTCCTCATATATTTGGGACAAGTACTGTATTTGTACAGAAGTGAATGTGATAAAGCTACAGTGTTAAATGTTTGTGCGGCTTCAGTGAAGTCTGTATATCACATCTGTAATGTGAACTCTTCTATTGTAGCTCAGCAGCATGACAGTTGAATATTTGTTAAATATAATTAGTTTTATGTTATTTATTTTAAAAGTCATGAATATATTGTGATCGACATGTAAAAAGACGTGTCAGTATAAACCCGGATGTTTTATTTTGACGGGGAAGAAGACCCGGAAGTGTTCTTCACTGTGAACAAAATGGCGTCTAGCTCGTATAACTCGTGAAGGAGTTGTGTTGATAAAGTCTCAGTTAGCTCCATCAGTACTGATCCATCAGAGTCTCTGTGTGTCTGGATCAACATGTCTGAATGGACTTTTAGCTGTTCACCTTTTTTTCTGGATGTTTTTCCTCTGACTCATCTCCCGGTAGCCTACAAAGCTATTGGAGTTAGCTTAGCATGCTAGCTGGAAACAGACCGACGGGGACGGAAGTGATCAACACAGCGCTAGTCAGAGTTTAATGAGAGTAAACGGTGTTTGTGTCGTTGTGTGAAAATGTCTAAAGTCCAAATGCTGAGATGTTTAGTCAACCAGCGACTAACTGCGGCTGCTGAAGAGATATTTGGTGTGTTTGAAAGAACGATAGCAGAGTACGAGGAGGAACTTTCTCGTTCCAAAGAGGAGAACGAGCGACAACGGAAACTACTGGACGCTGTTTTCATCCCTCAGCTTCGGTCACACAGAGCAGGTTGGTTCATTAAACACTCAGCATCTTTAAGACACAAAGTAGATGAGATGAGAACGTGCAGCGTGTTCAAATCTAAAATCTGTTCATGTCACATAAGAGAGTTAACGGAATTGTTTCCTGGTCCGGACAGTTTTTTTGTGAACATTCCTATAAAATCCACATATATTCTGACCAACTTCAATCCTCGTTGTAAACACTGGGTGCTGTTGGTTTTTTGGATATGAACTTGGGCTGGACTCTACTGCCCTGACAGGGGGAGGTGAACCTCACCCATCAGGTGTTCCACCTCGGCCAGCCTAGTAGACCGTACTGCGGGAGACAAACAGGGTGTAGAAAATGGCACAGGCTATACCTGGCTCCTACTGTAATGTTATAGAAACAAGAACAACTCCTGCAAAGAGAAACTTTGTCTCACAGCCAGGTAAAACACAGTTTTTAGTTTGTTTGAGTTTGAATGAGGTCTGAATATGTTCTACAAAATGTGCAACATGTCTCCCCACATTATAGGAAAGTAGTGATATCAGTGGATTAGTTAACAACGTGAAATTACAGTTTTCTAAGGTGTGTATGTATTTCATTATTTTCCACAGACGTCCGGCAGCTGTTGGTGGTTAAAGAAGAGCAGCAGGAGTGGAGCTCCAGTCTGGACCAGGAGGCCCCAGAGCCCCCCCACATTAAAGAGGACCAGGAGGAACTCTGGACCAGTCAGGAGGGAGAGCAGCTTCAAGGTCTGGAGGAGGCTGATATCAAGTTCTCATTCACTCCTGTGAAGAGTGAAGATGATGAAGAGGAAGCTCAGTACTCACAACTTCATCAAAGACAAACTGAACAGATGGAAACAGAAGCTGATGGAGAGGACTGTGGAGGACCAGAACCAGACAGGAACTATGATCCACATAGACATCCAGAACCAGATACTGATGAGCAGACTGGAGACTCTTCTGACACTGATAACAGTGATGATTGGAAGGAGACCAGAGAACCTCAGTCAGGTTTAAACTCTGTGAATAATGATGAAGTTCCTGTCAGTGATTCAGGATGTAGTGCTGATGAGAAACTATTTAGCTGCTCTGTGTGTGGCAAAGCATTCACTAAAAATGGAAATCTGAAGAAACACATGAGAATCCACACAGGAGAGAAACATTTCAGCTGCTCAGTTTGTAAGAACACTTTTACACAGAGTGGAAGTTTACAGAGACACATGGTAACTCACACAGGAGGGAAAGCTTTCAACTGTTCAGTCTGTAAGACATCTTTTGCACAGAAGGCAAACTTGCAGGTACACATGAGATTCCACACAGGAGAGAAACCTTTCAGCTGCTCAGTCTGTCATAAATCTTATACACGTAATGGAGCTTTGCAGGTACACATGAGATTCCACACTGGAGAGAAACCTTTCAGCTGCTCAGTCTGTAAGAAATCTTTTGCACGGAGTGGACATTTACAGGTACACATGATCACTCACACAGGAGAGAAACTTTTCAGCTGCTCAGTTTGTGATAAAAGTTTTGTGTGTAATGCAGAACTGAAGGTGCACATGATAAGTCACTCAAGAGAGGACCCCCTTTAGTTGTTCTGGGTTTAATGAATTTGACTCCCTCACTTGTAAACAAGACCCTGAGATACTTGAACTCCCTCGCTTGTGACTCACTTACAACTTGGAGGGCGGTATCCACTGATGTCTGTCAGAGAACCACGGCCTCGCACTCGGAGGTACTGACTCATCCTGACCGCTTCCCACTTGGCTGACAAAGCGTGGTCCCGGTCCTAAGCAGGAGAAATTTCCACCAACAAATCCAAAGAAACACAGTAACCTCTATGAAGTGATCTCAAGTAAGAGGCCTTTGTCTGGGCAGAGATCAGTAATAGTGTGTTTGTAAACCTGTTTGTTTCATTTTTAACTTCACATGTATTTTATGGCCCGGCGAGTCCCGTCCAGTGCTGTGTAACGTAACTGTTGTGCTTGTTGCTGCTGTAATAGTGTTCTACGCTGCTGAGCTTTGTTGTGTCTAAATCTGCCACCACGAGTAAAGTCGGTAAACTGTTCTTTATTAGTTAAAGGACCAGTGCCAAGGCTGCCAAACCCGAGTTCTCCAGTCGGGCTTCTGTGTGATAAAATTACAGTTGCTGTACTTTACTGCTGCGGCGAGGATCGCCTCGTTTTAAGTGCTTTCTTCTTCTTTTTCTTCTTTTTTTCAAACTAACCCACAAACAAAGGTACTCACACAAACACACTCTCCTCACCACGTCATTGCTTGTTGCTTTTAGGTAGTATGATTGTAATTGAATAAAAGATGTTTTGTTTGTTTACAACATTATTGAGTCTGATCAGTATTGTTAAGATGAATAAACTGTTGTAGTCTTAAAGAGCAGTTTCTGTGATTACTTCGTTCATATGTGTTGTGATGAAAGCTCGATGTTGTAGTCAGTGCTCAGATTCTTCACTGTTCACTCTAAATGTGGAACAGTACTTTGAATATTTGCATTTTTAGTGAACAACATATTTTGAGACTTTATCCACAGTTTGGTTCTTGGTCCATGATCTCCGGGTGGTGCCAAGTTATACTTAATACATGTTAATAATACTAGTGATGTTAATCATAGTATTAATATCAATAATTGTATTATTCACCCTGCTGCCTTCTGTAAAAGGAGATACAGAAGTATCAACTACCAAACCACCAGATTTCAAAACAGCGTCTTCCCTCTGGATGTGAGACTCCTTCATTCATCCTCCATATATCATTATATATATATATATATATATATATATATTGTGCTGTTTGTTTTCTTTCTTCTGTAGCAAATTGGGACTGCGATCTAAATGTCGCTGTGCAACCCTTTCGTACAATGACAAATATTAGCCATGTACAGTGGGGAAAAAAGTTGTTAGTCAGCCACCAATTGTGCAAGTTCTCCCACTTAAAAAGATGAGAGGCCTGTAATCTTCATCATAGGTGAACCTCAACTATGAGAGACAGAATGAGAAAAAGAAATCCAGAAAAATCACATTGTCTGATTTTTAAAGAATTTATTTGCAAATTATGGTGGAAAATAAGTATTTGGTCAATAACAAAAGTTCATCTCAATACTTTGTTGTATTCCCTTTGTTGGCAATGACAGAGGTCAAACGTTTTCTGTAAGTCTTCACAAGGTTTTCACACACTGTTGCTGGTGTTTTGGCCCATTCCTCCATGCAGATCTCCTCTAGAGCAGTGATGTTTTGGGGCTGGCGCTGGGCAACACGGACTTTCAACTCCCTCCAAAGACTTTCTATGGGGTTGAGATCTGGAGACTGGCTAGGCCACTCCAGGACCTTGAAATGCTTCTTACGAATCCACTCCTTCGTTGCCCGGGCGGTGTGTTTGGGATCATTGTCCTGCTGACAGACCCAGCCACGTTTCATCTTCAATGCCCTTGCTGATGGAAGGAGGTTTTCACTCAAAATCTCACGATACATGGCCCCGTTCATTCTTTCCTTTACACGGATCAGTCGTCCTGGTCCCTTTGCAGAAAAACAGCCCCAAAGCATGATGTTTCCACCCCCATGCTTCACAGTAGGTATGGTGTTCTTTGGATGCAACTCAGCATTCTTTCTCCTCCAAACACGACTAGTTGAGATTCTACCAAAACGTTCTATTTTGGTTTCATCTGACCATATCACATTCTCCCAATCCTCTTCTGGATCATCCAAATGCTCTCTAGCAAACTTCAGACGGGCCTGGACCTGTACTGGCTTGAGCAGGGGGACACGTCTGGCACTGCAGGATTTGAGTCCCTGGCGGCGTAGTGTGTTACTGATGGTAGCCTTTGTTACTTTGGTCCCAGCTCTCTGCAGGTCATTCACTAGGTCCCCCCGTGTGGTTCTGGGATTTTTGCTCACCGTTCTTGTGATCATTTTGACCCCACGGGGTGAGATCTTGCATGGAGCCCCAGATCGAGGGACATTATCAGTGGTCTTGTAGGTCTTCCATTTTCTAATAATTGCTCCCACAGTTGATTTCTTCACACCAAGCTGCTTACCAATTGCAGATTCAGTCTTCCCAGCCTGGTGCAGGTCTACAATTTTGTTTCTGGTGTCCTTTGACAGCTCTTTGGTCTTGGCCATAGTGGAGTTTGGAGTGTGACTGTTTGAGGTTGTGGACAGGTGTCTTTTATACTGATAATGAGTTCAAATAGGTGCCATTAATACAGGTAACGAGTGGAGGACAGAGGAGCCTCTTAAAGAAGAAGTTACAGGTCTGTGAAAGCCAGAAATCTTGTTTGTATATAGGTGACCAAATACTTATTTTCCACCATAATTTGCAAATAAATTCTTTAAAAATCAGACAATGTGATTTTCTGGATTTCTTTTTCTCATTCTGTCTCTCATAGTTGAGGTATACCTATGATGAAAATTACAGGCCTCTCTCATCTTTTTAAGTGGGAGAACTTGCACAATTGGTGGCTGACGAAATACTTTTTTTCCCCACTGTAACCTTTATACATCCTAATAATCAAACCCGCTCCTGGCAGATCCCACTAAGCTTTACAGTCTTATTTTTACTGTTGAAACATAAGTTTTCTTTTTTCGGTAAAAATGAGGTGCCATTTCTATAATTGCAGGCCGTCCTGAGTCATATGACCCTAGATGCAGACGTTTGGAGGCAGAATTGCAGAAAGATTTCTCTCAAACCTTTTTACTTTAACCACCAGGTGTCCCTGTTTTCTTCTTGTATTGTGTTTTTCATGGTTTTGAGAAAATGTGTTGTTGTGATTTAGGTTAGAGGTTTTACTTGGTTATTTTTGTAGCCCTTGACTAGTAATGTGCATCCTGAACCAAATACATTCTGTAATGTCAAAGTATTGTCCTCGAAGACAAGGAATGAAATCACACAGTTCTGTTTTGCATTGCTGAGGGAGCAGAGGTGCAGAAAATGATCAGAAGGCAAATAATTGGTGATATTTTGTCTTCTACAGAAACAAATAAATATTAGAAAACAATCACATGAGTCATCTCTTTCCATGCCCCATCCACAACTGTTACATATGGAAAAGATGGAAGGTAACTGATGATTGGAATAATAATTTACAATTTCTTATTGTAGTAGTATTCTAGTGCTTTTATTTTGAAGGTAACATACCACGTCAGCGGAACCGGATGTTCCTCCATTATCGACATACGTTGTTAGAAACAGCAGCGTCTCTTTGTTGGCAGCATACAGTCTCAGCAGACACAGTCGCAGTTAGCTCCATCAGTACATAAAGCTGACGCTTTTATCCAAATTACAATTACAATTGAGATTGTTGCTATAGTCGCAGCTACGGGAGCAATTTTCAGGTTAAGTGTCTTGCTCAACATCGACATGCAACCAGTGGCGCCGGACCCGGGGTTCGAACCGCCAACCCTTTAATTGAAAGATAGCCCTGCTCTCCACTCAGCCACAGTCGACAGTACTGATCCATCAGGGTCTCTGTGTGTCTGGATAAACATGTTTGAATGGACTTTTAGCTGTTCACCTTTTTTTCTGGATGTTTTTCCTCTGACGGTAAACGGTGTTTGTGTCGTTGTGTGAAAATGTCTAAAGTCCAAATGCTGAGATGTTTAGTCAACCAGCGACTAACTGCGGTTGATGAAGAGATATTTGGTGTGTTTGAAAGAACGATAGCAGAGTACGAGGAGGAACTTTCTCATTTAAAAGAGGAGAACGAGCGACAACGGAGACTACTGAACGCTGTTTTCATCCCTGAGCTTCGGCTACACAGAGCAGGTTGGTTCTCTCTCTCTTCCATCACCGTTTACTCTGTTTATACTCAGAATACACAGGAAGTAACAAACAGTTACATCCTGTTATATCCGATCTGTAGTTCTGATTTATTCATGTCGTGTTTGTAGATATTCATGTGGAAATGTGTGTTTCTGGTATTGTCTGCTATTCTTTGTTCTTTGTTCTTTGTTCTTTGTCTGCCTGTGAAACACTTTGCTGCTCTTGTTGCCATGGCAACTCCACCAGCAGAATAAACCGGGGTGGATGAACGGATTTCATTGCACAAATGGATTCATAATTACAGAGCAAAGCCTCTCTCTACCTGTGGTGATAATAACACATAAGTGTATGTTTCCTGCTTTAGCTTACTGCTGACAGGAGCGCTCACTAAAGGTAAACTCCCTCTTGTGGACAAATGGGTCAATGACGCTGCTCTTCAATATGTGTTTCACTGTTCATCTCTGGGTGGACTGGAGCACACTTCTTCTTGTCCAAACATACATTTGACTATCGAATTTTGAATAGCAGTACTATATAACTGTATGGATGCCTTGCTAAAGCTATTGATAAAGAACATCAAGAATAATCAAGGAAACCTTGCAAATTAATGCAAAAATCACATGATGGAAACGCTACTTCCAGGGAGTACAACATTGACGACTGCTAATGTAGCAGTAGTGTGCTCTCTTCTTTGCGTTGTGTTTTTAATTCAGGCACACTTTATGTCTTTTTGGCTCCAACCAGCCGTTTATTCACCAGCCAGCATATATGAAGTAGCCTGGTAACAAACAGATGTACATTAGGTGTCTCACAGCCCACCTCGTGGTCACAAACTCCAGGAACACGGAGACAGCTTGCTTCAGACTGGTTAAGGAAAGCAGGGCGCACCACTAAAGTCTGCAGGCGGCCAGCAGAGGGCGCTAATGTGACACAACACACTTGTCTCCGTGGTAACGAAAGATACTAAGTTGTAAATTATATTTACAGAAATAGAGGAAATAATATGAAAATGATATGGATTAGTAATAACATAAATAATACAGTAACTGGCAAATAATGGCCAGTGATGGCAAGTGGAATCATTAACTCTGTTACACTTACCTCTAAGGCTGAGCCCGGCCACTTTACAGTGAAACGTTTCGATTTATTTAGTGTGAAATGCTCCCACACCTTGGATGACTTATGTCGTACTGATTTCTCTGCCTCCGCCATGTGTTTCAGAACAACGTTACGGGTCTCTCCGATGGTCTTTCCTCTACCTCCGCTCTGCTCTGCGCTCAACTCAACTTTTTTTTTTTTATAATCAAACATCTCCGCGACTTATTGAGTGCTGTAATAGTCGCGCGACACAATGAATCGATAATGAAATTCGTTGCCAACTCTTTTAATAATCAAATTTTATCGATTTTATCGATTCGTTGTTGCAGCCCTACATATTTACAATATGGAGCCTGCAGCCTCAATGCCAAGTTGTGGCAGCTGAGCTTGCAACAGGAAGTGCCTCTACTAGCTGCCGCTGCCACGATATTGAGCCAGCTCCTACTGCCCAGTTGGACGTGCCCGAAAGACCTCCAGTGGGAGGTGTCCAGGAGGCATCCTAATTAGATACCCGTACCACCTCAGCTGACTCCTTTCGACACGAAGGAGTAGCGGCTTAACTCCAAGTTCCCTCCTGATGTCCGAACTCCTTACCCTATCTCTACGGCTACCCTACGGAGGAAACTCATTTCGGCCGCTTGTAGCCGCGACCATGTCCTTTCGTTCACGACCCAGAGTTCGTGACCATAGGTGAGGGTGGGTGTCAGCATAAAGAAACATAAGAAAAATAGACATTTTTAACACAAAAACCGTGCAGCGAGCGGTGAACAGCTGTTTGTGTGGCGTCATTTCCTTCTTCTTATCACCCTCTATGTACCAACATACATTTATAACAAATACCACACATATTACGGTAATCAGCGTTGCATATGTGTCTGACCAAAATACAAGATATGTATAATAATCATATCATTTAGTTATCACTCCTGAGAATTTAACAAACATAAAAACATGACGTAGATAGGTTTGCAGTTTTAAAGGTGTATATTTCAAATTGCATCTCTTACACACATGAAGATAAAGTTGTGAACACCGGCTGAACATCTATTATCAGAATCATTATAACTGTGTTATAACTGCTGCTGTGTGAAGAGAATACTGCTGTTAAAAAGAACCTTTATTTGTTTAAAGTGTTTGCAAACCAAATGTTATTGCACTTTAGTTCAGGCTCACACTCTTCACTAGGTTTGAACAATGTTGAAAAAAAGTCTTAATGCGATATTTTGACTGACATTTCAATAATGATATGAGAGAAAATTATAATTTTTACATCAATACTTTCATTGACAAACATATTTGATTACGGTGTGATTATATTTCTGTGATCTGTACGAAACAAAAATGTTCTTTTAAGTCTGTAGAATATGATGAGTAGGCCAAGACATCTCTGCAGAACCACAGTCATCTATTTTGACGCACTTTAAGAAATAATTCATTTTTTCTTGATTTAATCAGATGTTTGATGAATTGTGCAGCCCCAGTTTTCTTCCGGTGACAGTTGGTATGCAAATCTTACATTTTTACACAACGTCTAACTCTCACAGACACAGAGAGAAGCAGGCTTTTATCTTTCCATGATCATCATTATTTTCACTCAACAGTCGCCCTTAGGTTATGCTTCATTATGTTTTAGCAGCAACAAGCACATGAGCATTTTAACAAGAACAACTCCTGCAAAGAGAAACTTTGTCTCACAGCCAGGTAAAACACATGTCAGTTTTTAGTTTGTTTGAGTTTGAATGAGGTCTGAATATGTTCTACAAAATGTGCAACATGTCTCCCCACATTATAGGAAAGTAGTGATATCAGTGGATTAGTGGATTAGTTGTTAACATGAAATTACAGTTTTCTAAGGTATTTCATTATTTTCCACAGACGTCCAGCAGCTGTTGGTGGAAGATCAGCAGGAGTGGAGCTCCAGTCTGGACCAGGAGGACCCAGAACCCCCCCACATTAAAGAGGAACAGGAGGAACTCTGGACCAGTCAGGAGGGAGAGCAGCTTCAAGGTCTGGAGGAGGCTGATATCAAGTTTTCATTCACTCCTGTGAAGAGTGAAGACGATGAAGAGGAAGCTCAGTACTCACAAACAGAAACAGAAGCTGATGGAGAGGACTGTGGAGGACCAGAACCAGACAGGAACTCATATCCACATAGACATCCAGAACCAGAGACTGATGAGGAGACTGGAGACTCTTCTGAACCTGAGACTGATGACAGTGATGATTGGAAGGAGACCACAGTACCACAGTCAGGTTTAAACTCTCTGAATAATGACAACATTTCTGTCAGTGATTCAAGATGTAGTGATGGTGATAAACCATTAAGCTTCTCTGAATGTGGGAAAAGATTTTTCCTCAAGGGAGATTTTAAGAAACACATCAGAATCCACACAGGAGAGAAACCTTTCAGCTGCTCAGTCTGTGATAACAGTTTCACTGGAAGTGGACATCTGAAGACCCACATGAGAAACTTTGTCTCACAGCCAGGTAAAACACATGTCAGTTTTTAGTTTGTTTGAGTTAGAATGAGGTCTGAATATGTTCTACAAAATGTGCAACATGTCTCCCCACATTATAGGCAAGTAGTGATATCAGTGGATTAGTTGTTAACATAAAATTACAGTTTTTTTTAAAGTGTGTATGTATTTTATCATTTTCCACAGATGTCCAGCAGCTGTTGGTGGTTAAAGAAGAGCAGCAGGAGTGGAGCTCCAGTCTGGACCAGGAGGACCCAGAACCCCCCCACATTAAAGAGGAACAGGAGGAACTCTGGACCAGTCAGGAGGGAGAGCAGCTTCAAGGTCTGGAAGAAGCTGATGTCAAGTTCTCATTCACTCCTGTGAAGAGTGAAGATGATGAAGAGGAAGCTCGATACTCACAACTTCATCAAAGACAAACTGAACAGATGGAAACAAAAGCTGATGGAGAGGACTGTGGAGGACCAGAACCAGACAGGAACTCAGATCCAGATAGGCATCCAGAACCAGATACTGATGAGAAGACTAGAGACTCTTCTGAACATGAGACTGATGACAGTGATGATTGGAAGGAGACCAGAAAACCTCAGTCAGGTTTAAACTCTGTGAATAATGATGACGTTTCTGTCAGTGATTCAAGATGTAGTGCTGGTGAGAAACTATTTAGCTGCTTTGAGTGTGAGAAAACATTTGGCAAGCGTTTTAATCTGAAGCAACACATGATGATTCACACAGGAGAGAAACCTTTCAGCTGCTCAGTCTGTGATAGAAGTTTCACTGGCAGTGGACATCTGAAGACTCACATGAGAATACACACAGGAGAGAAACCTTATAGCTGCTCAGTCTGTGATAAAAGTTTCACTGGAAGTGGAATGCTGAAGATCCACATGAGAGTCCACACAGGAGAGAAACCTTTCAGCTGCTCAGTCTGTGATAAATGTTTTTCACAGAGAGTAAATTGGAAGAACCACATGATAGGCCACACAGGAGTGAAACCTTTCAGCTGCTCAGTCTGTAATAAATGTTTTTCACGTAAAGGAAATCTGAAGACCCACATGAGATTTCACACAGGAGAGAGACCTTTCAGCTGCTCAGTCTGTATTAAAACTTTTCCACACAGTAGAGCTTTACATGTGCACATGAGATGTCACACAGGAGAGAAACCTTTCAGCTGCTCACTCTGTGATAAAAGTTTCATTGCAAGTGGATGTCTGAAAACCCACATGAGAGTCCACACAAAAGAGAAACCTTTCAGCTGCTCAGTCTGCGATAAAAGTTTTTCACAGAGAGAAACTTTGAAGAAACACATGAGACTCCACACAGGAGAGAAACCTTTCAGCTGCTCAGAGTGTGATAAACGTTTCACTGGAACTGGAAGTCTGAAAACCCACATGAGAGTCCACACAGGAGAGAAGCCTTATAGCTGCTCAGTCTGTGATAAAAGTTTCACTGGAAATGGAAATCTGAAGATCCACATGAGAGTCCACACAGGAGAGAAACCTTTTAGCTGCTCAGTCTGTGATAAATGTTTTTCACAGAGCGAAAATTTGAAGAAACACATGAGAGGCCACACAGGAGAGAAACCTTATAGCTGCTCAGTCTGTGATAAAAGTTTCACTGGAAGTGGAAATCTGAAGATCCACATGAGAGTCCACACAGGAGAGAAACCTTTCAGCTGCTCAGTCTGTAATAAATGTTTTTCATGTAGAGGAAATCTGAAGATCCACATGAGATTTCACACGGGAGAGAAACTTTTCATCTGCTCAGTCTGTAATAAATCTTTTGCACACAATGGAGCTTTACATGTACACATGAGATGTCACACAGGAGAGAAACCTTTTAGCTGCTCAGTCTGTAATAAATGTTTTTCAGAGAACGGAAGTCTGAAGAAGCACATGAGAGTCCACACGAGAGAAACTGTTCAGCTGCTCAGTCTGTAATCAATATTTTTCACGTAATGGACATTTACAGAGACACATGGTAAGTCAAACAGGAGAGAACTTCAGTTTTTCCGATTCTGAGATGCTCGAACTTCCTCGCTTGGGGCAGTGACTCACTTCCAACTTGCAGGGCGCTATCTAACGATTTCTGTCAGAGAACCATGGCCTTAGAAACACACCAACCACTACGAAATGATCTCAAGTCAGGGGCTTTTGTCTGGGCACAGATAGATCATAGTGTGTTTGTAATCTTGTTTGTTTTAAGTTTAACTACTATT
The DNA here is from genome assembly GCF_910591455.1 of Pholis gunnellus. Lineage (NCBI taxonomy): Eukaryota > Metazoa > Chordata > Actinopteri > Perciformes > Pholidae > Pholis > Pholis gunnellus. Next base: position 21,579,002 of record NC_136543.1, on the reverse strand, counting down.
TACTGTGTTATTGTGTATTTTACGGCCCACCGAGTGCTGGTCAGTGCTGTTTAACATAACTGTTGTGCTTGTTGCTGCTGTAATAGTGTTGTTCTACGCTGCTGAGCTTTGTTGTGTTTAAATCTGCCACGACAAGTAAAATCGGTGAACTGTTCTTTATTAGGCAAAGGACCAGTGCCAAGGCTGCTGAAACCGAGTTCTCCAGTCGGGCTTCTGTGTGATAAAACTAAAGTTGCTGTACTTTACCGCTGCAGCGAGGATCGCCTCGTTTTAAGTGCTTTCTTCTTCTTTTTTTAAAACTAACCCACAGACATACGTACACATACACACACAACCCTCACCATGTCATTGCTTGTTGCCTTTAGGTAGTATGTTTGTAATTGTATGATATGTTTCTTTGTTTGTTTAGAACATTATTTAATCTGATCAGTATTGTCCCTGCAGCCGATCGACCCGGTCACAGCTTTTCTCTGTCCTGGCCCCGCAATGATGGAATGAACTTCCCACTGACGTCAGGACAGCAGAGTCGCTGCCCATCTTTCGGTGCAGGTTGAAAACTCACCTCTTCAAGAAGTACTACCCTGAGCCTTCCACTCAGCACTTATTGTATTCATACTAGTTTGTTGCTCTTATTGTTTTCGTTTGTTTCTGCACTGTACTTTGGCTCTGGGTTATGCTCTTAGATGCTTGTTTGGGAAAGGAGATGTACTTACGACTTCTGGTGACTAGTAGTTCTCTTGAATACCGATGTTGAATACACTTATTGTAAGTCGCTTTGGATAAAAGCGTCTGCTAAATGACTGTAATGTAATGTAATGTATTGTTTAGATGAATAAACTCTGTTATAGTCTTAAAGAGCAGTTTCTGCGATTATTTTGCCCATATGTGTCGTGATGATCGCTGGATGTTATAGTCGGTGCTCGGATTCAAACCTTCACTGTTCACTCTAAATGTGGAACAGTAATTTTAATATTTGCATTTTTAGTTAACAATTTTGAGACTATCCACAGTTTGCACATCGGTAGTGTGAATTGGTGTTAATTTTCCAGCGAAAACTATTTTGAGTTGACTTGATTTGGATGGTCCTTTAGCACTTGCAGTGCTGAAATAGCCCTGTGGGCGGAGCTCTTGTGGCGAGTTAACGCAATGCACTCCTGACTGAGTTACTTCCACATCAGGTTTTAATGCACTGCTTCTTGGAACTCTCGTGACAGCAGAGAAAACTCAGTGTCTGGAATATACTATTTCAGAAGTTAAGAAATAAATATATTTACTTATACAGGCCGTTTATCATTCTATAAAATTATGTTTTAACGTCAAGAGTGGTGTGAAGTGATATATGTGTCATTGAAGCTGGTGGCTATTAGCTAGCTAATGCTAATTTAGGTTAACATGCTAGCAAGCATTTAACGTTAGTCAATTAAAGGGCATTTTCTCTGATAGCACGTCAAATGTATTGCTACGCTAAGTGTGTTTCAATGTTATTCAGATGCCCAAAGTTAAATGGTTTTGCTTCACGGAAGTGAATTTGTTTCAACTACCATGAAGTTTTTTCGTAATATAGCTAACGTTAAATGTTATCTTACATCAAAATGTTCTTAACCATGACCGCTACATCGTTGAAGGGAGGAAAAATAAACCAGGGGAGAGTGTAGAGAGCATACTTTATTACAGACCAAAAAATTAAATTGCCTTTTTGATATTGTGTTGACTAAAAACTTAAAAGAGGCCAGAGCAAAATGTGAAGCCACATTATTTTACAATGAGAAATGCGACCGTCCACCATGACACCACTGAAATGCAAGAGATAGTTTGGCGACGTTTAGTAACGTTAGCCGATGTTCTGTTCTGTACGGCGGTAAGCAGTGCCACGAAACGGACCATCTCGAGCGCTACTAGTTCTGCAGCACTGCTTACCACCGTACAGAACAGGGGTCTCACTTATAATTATAGCGTACGCACAAAACGGGGCCTGAAAGAGGAGTACGGCACCTCCCATCTAAACGTTGTGATGTATAAAATCAAACTTGATGGGAGACTCTGCACACCTTTACTGAAACTCTGAGAGATGCCTACTAACATTTTGGAGACATGGGGAAATTGGCGACGCAGATGGTGAGTTGGTGAAATGAAGCCAGACTGTAGAAATTAAATGTGAGAGGCATCAAGTACAACACGTATAATGGTGTTTCTCACATATGTAATTTCACTTCATATCACACGTTACTTTGCACTTATATGTTCTCAATATCATAAACAGTAAAACCAGCAGTGATATTTGTGCTTGTACTAGTGAGCCATAACTATAAGCACATTTCCTTTGTAAAATATATAAACCAACTCAATATTTGATCAGCACTGTGCTCTCCTCAGAGCAGAGAAGACAGCCGTACTACCTACCGACCCTCGTGGTCAGCTGCATAACAGAGTGTCAGTAATTTTCAATAATATTCTAATACTGTACGTATATAACCAAGTAAGATTTACAGTTTCATAAAGTGTTTATGAATAAAATCGCTGCAGCGAACATAACCTAAATGTATTCATATATGGTTTATTCCATAGGGAGAGATGGGTCAGATACAGCATACTGTACTCAGACAAAATGTAAACAGCTATCTGAAGCAAGTAGGGAGCTCACTGGAGCAGAGGAGTCACTGCGGTGACTGTCACACACACTCCAGTCACCTCATCTGGCAAATCTTCACCACCTGCACATAACGATTGTGTAAATAAGCTAAATCTGGAAATAATCCCTTAATTGCGCACCATCCAGTCCGGCCAGAACGTGCTTCCTCTCAGCCCCTCTACCTTTTCAGAATCAGAACAGTTTATTGCCATGTACGTTACACATACAAGGAATGTGGCTTGGTGATAGGTGCTTAACAGTAAACACAGTGCAATACTATAAGACAAATTCAAAAAAGTGTACAGTAAAATATGGTAAACAAACAAAAGTATGTTAAAACAAGTATATTATTAAAGTGTCAACTGTATGATGATAGAGAAAATATGTGCAAGGGTGTGTAACAGTAAGAAATTGTCCTGGGGATGTAAGTGAGTCAGTGGGGGTCCCTGGCTTTATGGAGGAGCCTTTTTTTGTGGCGTGAGGCCTTGGTCGTGATGGACCGCAGCCTTCTGCCAGAGGGAAGGGACTCAAAGTGTTTGTTTTCAGGATCAGAGGTCAGAGTCCTGGAGGCGAACAGGTCGTGGCGGAACGGCAGACTGCAGCCAATCACTCTCTCAGCAGAGTGAATGATACGCTGCAGTCTGAACTTGTCCTTGGCAGTGGCTGCAGCGTACCAGGAGGTGATGGAGGAGCAGAGGACGGACTCAATGATGGCTGTGTAGAAGAGCACCATCATTGTCTTTGGCAGGTTGAATTTATTCAGCTGCCTCAGGAAGTACATCCTCTGCTGAGCCTTTTAGGTGATGGAGCTGATGTTCAGCTCCCACTTGAGGTCCTGGGTTATGATGGAGCCCAGGAAGCGGAAGGACTCCACAGCGTTGACGGGAGAGTCAGTTGTCATTTCTATCACTGCAGGCCGTCCTGTGTCATGTGACCATAGATGCATAGATTAGATAGATACTGCATAGATGTTGGCATTCATCTCCTTGTGTTATTTCTGTTATTTTGAATGTTTAGCAGCAGAATTACAGAAAAATACCAGAAGGCAATTAATGTGTTTTTGCATTGACTTCCTCAAGTATGTGTTTAATGTTATAATTTCTCACAAACCTTTTTACTTTAACCACCAGGTGTCCCTGTTTTCTTCTTGTATTGTGTTTTTCATGGTTTTAAGAAAATGTGTTGTTGTGATTTAGGTTAGAGGTTTTACTTGGTTATTTTTGTAGCCCTTGACTAGTAATGTGCATCCTGAACCAAATACATTCTGTAATGTCAAGTTGTTGTTTGTGTGTGTATTTGAATAAAATGAATGAAATCACACAGTTCTGTTTTGCATTGCTGAGGGAGCAGAGGTGCAGAAAATGATCAGAAGGCAAATAATTGGTGATATTTTGTCTTCTACAGAAACAAATAAATGTTAGAAAACAATCCCTTGAGTCGTCTCTTTCCATGCCCCACCCACAACTGTTACATGTGGAAAATATGGAATGTAATTTAAGATTGGAATAATAATTTACGATTTCTTATTGTAGTATGTAGTATTCTACTGCTTTTATTTTGAAGGTAACATACCACGTATCAGCGGAACCGGATGTTCCTCCATTAGCAACATGGCGTCTAACGTTGTTAGGAACAGCAGCGTCTCTTTGTTGTGTTGGTAAAGTCTCAGTTAGCTCCATCAGTACTGATCCATCAGAGTCTCTGTGTGTCTGGATCAACATGTCTGAATGGACTTTTAGCTGTTCACCTTTTTTTCTGGATGTTTTTCCTCTGACTCATCTCCCGGTAGCCTACAAAGCTATTGAAGTTAGCTTAGCATGCTAGCTGGAAACAGACCGACGGGGACGGAAGTGATCCACACAGCGCTAGTCAGAGTTTAATGAGAGCAAACGGTGTTTGTGACGTTGTGTGAAAATGTCTAAAGTCCAAATGCTGAGATGTTTAGTCAACCAGCGACTAACTGCGGCTGCTGAAGAGATATTTGGTGTGTTTGAAAGAACGATAGCAGAGTACGAGGAGGAACTTTCTCGTTCCAAAGAGGAGAACGAGCGACAACGGAAACTACTGGACGCTGATTTCATCCCTCAGCTTCGGCTACACAGAGCAGGTTGGTTCATTAAACACTCAGCATCTTTAAGACACAAAGTATTTCAACACAAAGTTTGTTCTCTTTGATAACACTCAGCTCAGATGTTTGCTGACTCGTGAACAGGAGATGAGCACCTGCAGCGTGAGTTTAGTAAACGTTTAAATATCAACACAATAATCTCTTGAGTGACTTCTAAATGTAGTTTTTGTCTTTGACGAACAAACGTTCTGCTCAATGTTTATTGTCTGATGATTCATGGTTCCCAGTCTTTATGCTAAGATAGGTGGAAACACTAATGCTTTGTTAATACTCTCACGTGGCGCCGTACAGTAGCACAGTCATTGTGACGTCACTCTTTGGTTTGTGGGCTGCCGATGTGAAGCCTTGAGTTCAGCGATTCTGTCCGTCGCCATGTTGTTGTTGTTGTTTTTTTGCATCCGATTGCCGGAAGTTACCACATGACAGCGGAGGAGTGACGCAGTTTTCGACCGTGGTAGCAGCAGCAACCTGTCAATCACTGCGTAGCCCCGCCCCTAAAGCATCCCCTGCTTTATGGTCTGTGTGACTCTAAATGGACCATCATTTACTAAATGAACATCATGCTGTATTGAAGAAGACTTGAAACTAGAGATTGAGACCATAAACTCATGTTTACAATGTTTACTGAGGTAATAAATCAAGAGAGAAGTAGAGTGTGGTGGAAAATAATCTTTTTAACCTCCCTGTGAGAAATAATCGTGGTGAGAAAACTCAAATGTCTTTAAGTTTGAATGAAAGAGACGCGTAGAATAATTCTGCTGATTGGATAGAGCTCCTTCCTCCTCCCAAGTATTTATATTACAGACATAAACATTCAGAATCAACTGTCAATTCGACTGATTCCTTTATCAAGTCAATTAAAAAGGAAGCACCGGCTGTTTTTTGAGATCATACTTCTCAGGTAGCAAGCCGTAATAATGAACTATTACACAGAAATGTCTCTTTGGTCGTCCTCCTCGTCTAAGGGAGGAGAACAGTTGGACATTGAACACATGTCCGATGTTTCAGAATCGGCCTTTTTTAGGTTAACAACACGTCCGTTGCCGGGTCGCTTGTGATTGAAAGCCGTGTGAACGTGAGATTCTTTGGAAAGTGAAAATCTGTCGGAGTGATGACGTCTGGTGTTGGTCTGACAAAATCTTTACGGTGTAAGACATGTTAACAGAAAACGTAGTCTTTGAACAATTTAGTGTAGGACGAGTTGGTGTAATAGATTAAACAGAGGAATCCGCATATATATATATATATATATATACACACACACACACACACACACACACACACACACACACACACACAGTGGGTACGGAAAGTATTCAGACCCCTTTACATTTTTCACTCTTTGTTTCATTGCAGCCATTTCCTAAAATCAAAAAAGTTCATTTTATTTCTCATTAATGTACACTCAGCACCCCATCTTGACAGAAAAAATCAGAAATGTAGAAATTTTTGCAAATTTATTAAAAAAGAAAAACTGAAATATCACATGGTCATAAGTATTCAGAAAATTTAAAGGGGTCTGAATACTTTCCGTACCCACTGTATATATATATATATATATATATATGTGTGTGTGTGTGTGTGTGTGTGTGTATAATGTTTTAGATGTTCGGAACACTCTTACAAGCATTGGCTGTGGTCGTGTTTTTGTCGGACACCGACTTAGAGGAATTGTGGTTTTCATGTGTTTCTTTTAATGACAGCAGTCATTATGGGATGTCAGAACCGTCTGGCCCGTTTATGAAGACACGCACGCCGGCTGCAAGATGGTCTCCTTACAACCTATCGCGGATTTTTGTCTTGACCTGAAAATACATTAACTGAGACTTTAAAAGTAATAGCTGATAGCTTAAAGCAGCAAATCACATTTTGAAAAGTATTTACGCAAAATATCGCGATACTATGCTGTATGGACAAAAATGTTCTTTTAAGTCTGTAGAATATGATGAGTAGGCCAGGACATCTCTGCAGAACCAGTCATTTAAAACGCTATCTTGACGAACTTTAAGAAATAATTCATTGTTTCTTGATTTAATCAAATGTTTGATGGATTGTGCAGCCCCATACTTCATCTGGCGACAGTTGATATGCACGTTTGATATGTTTACACAACGTCTGACTCTCACAGACACAGAGAGAAGCAGGCTTTTATCTTTCCATGATCATCATTATTTTCACTCAACAGTCACCCGTAGGTTATGCTTCATTATGTTTTAGCAGCAACAAGCACATGAGCATTTTAACAAGAACAACTCCTGCAAAGAGAAACTTTGTCTCACAGCCAGGTAAAACACAGTTTTTAGTTTGTTTGAGTTTGAATGAGGTCTGAATATGTTCTACAAAATGTGCAACATGTCTCCCCACATTATAGGAAAGTAGTGATATCAGTGGATTAGTTAACAACGTGAAATTACAGTTTTCTAAGGTGTGTATGTATTTCATTATTTTCCACAGACGTCCAGCAGCTGTTGGTGGTTAAAGAAGAGCAGCAGGAGTGGAGCTCCAGTCTGGACCAGGAGGACCCAGAGCCCCCCCACATTAAAGAGGACCAGGAGGACCCAGAGCCCCCACACATTAAACAGGACCAGGAGGACCCAGAGCCCCCCCACATTAAAGAGGACCAGGAGGAACTCTGGACCAGTCAGGAGGGAGAGCAGCTTCAAGGTCTGGAGGAGGCTGATATCAAGTTCTCATTCACTCCTGTGAAGACTGAAGATGATGAAGAGGAAGCTCAGTACTCACAACTTCATCATAGACATCCAGAACCAGAGACTGATCAGAAGACTGGAGACTCTTCAGACACTGATAACAGTGGTGATTGGAAGGAGACCAGAGAACCTCAGTCAGGTTTAAACTCTCTGAATAATTACGTTTCTGTCAGTGATTCAAGATTTAGTGCTGGTGAGAAACAATTTAGCTGCACTGAGTGTGGGAAAACATACAGCCAAAGGGGAAATCTGATGATACACACGAGAGTCCACACAGGAGAGAAAGCTTTCAGCTGCTCAGTTTGTAATGAAAGTTTCCATAAAAATAGAGGTCTGAAGAATCACATGTTGACTCATACAGGAGCGAAAGCTTTCAGCTGCGCAGTTTGTGATAAACGTTTCGCTGTAAGGGTAGATCTGACCAAACACATGTTGACTCATAAAAGAGAGAAACCATTCAGCTGCTCAGTCTGTAACAAATCTTTTTCACTGAGCGGACGTTTACATAAACACATGATATGTCACACAGGAGAGAAACCTTTCGACTGCGCACTTTGTGATAAACGTTTCGCGAGAAGGGGAGATCTGAACAAACACATGTTCACTCACACAGGAGAGAAACCATTCAGCTGCTCAGTCTGTAATACATCTTTTTCACAAAGTGGAACTTTACAGGTACACATGGTGACTCATACAAGAGAGAAACCTTTCAGCTGCTCACTCTGTAATGAATCTTTTGCACGGAGTGTATATTTACGGAGACACATGATCACTCACACAAGAGAGAAACCTTTCAGCTGCTCAGTTTGTGATAAAAGTTTCGTCCGCAATGCAGAACTGAAGGTGCACATGATAAGTCACTCAAGAGAGGACCCCCTTTAGTTGTTCTGGTTTTAATGAACTCCCTCACTTGTAAACAAGACCCTGAGATAGTTGAACTCCCTTCCAACTTGGAGGGCGCACGGCGGTGTTCTGCCCCGATCCGCACGCACGATGATCAAAATAATCGTGATTATGATTTTGGACATAATCGTGCAGCCCTAATCCTGACCGCTTCCCACTTGGCTGACAAAGTGTGGTCCCGGTCCTAAGCAGGAACAATTCTGCCAAACGAATCCAAAGAAACTCACCAACCACTATGAAGAGATCTCAAGTAAGAGGCTGTTGTCTGGCCAGAGATGGGTCATAGTAAGTTTGTAAACTTGTTTGTTTTGTTTAAAGTTGAACTGTACTGTTAACTTGTCATTGTGTATTTTCGGGACATCGTCCTGTTCAGTGCTGTGTAACATAACTGTCATGCTTGTTGCTGTTGAATTGCAGGAAAATACAAGAAGACAATTGGGTAGTTATGCATTGTTATCTGCAAGTATGTGTTTTCATTTGTTTAATGTTATAATTTCTTACACACCTTTGTACTTTAACCACCAGGTGTCCCTGTTTTTCTTCTTGTATATTGTTTTTCATAGTTTTGAGAAAATGTGTTATGATTTAGGTTAGAGGTTTTACTTTATTTTTGTAGCCCTTGACTATTAATATGCACCTGAAATGAGTAGATACTGTAATGTCAAATTATTATATTTTTGTGTATTTGAAGAAAAGGAATGAAATCACACAGTTCTGTTTTGCATTACTGAGGAAGCAGAGGTGCAGAAAATGAGCAGACGGCAATTCATTGGTGATATTTTGTCTTCTACAGAAACAAATAAATATTAGAAAACAATCACTTGAGTCGTCTCTTTCCATGCCCCACCCACAACTGTTACATGTGGAAAAGATGGAAGGTAATTTTAGATTGCAAAAATGATATACTAATTAATTTAGCGTAAGGGCTTTTATTTTGTAGGTTACCCACCAATCAGTGAGTTTTAGAGGTGAACTTTAGACAGAGCCGGGCTAAATTCCTGGTTCCCAGTCTTTATGCTAAGCTAGGTGAAAACACTAAAATTTCACCAGTAAATAAGTGTTAGAAAAATGATGCTCGACACCAAGTGTGAAATCAATAATCTGGAGATCTATTTTTCCAAGAAGGAGCAGGATACAGCACATACAGTTATGCGTCTCGTAGCTGCTCAGAGATCTGTCTCTCAGTCCCTGTCTCTTATACCAGTGAAAAACAAGCTTCATAACAAGGTAGGGTGAATTTCTGTACCAGTTTGAACCAGTCCTCCACTAGTATCTTCCTTTGAAACAAACTTCAATGTTATCTCTCTTCAAAGACATTCTGTGGATTGCAAGGTCACGGCTATAATGAAACGGCTGCTCTGTTTTTCAGTTACTAAGCATCATGAAAAAGTACAAGCATGAAGCATATATCATTCTGTATTTTTCCAACATTTCCCAATTTCCCATTTCCAAATACATAAAACAAATAATAAAAACTTCAATGAATATAATTAGCGGTGTCCTGTCTTTATCATCAATAGTTCAGAAAACATCTTCATCACTGTGTGTCACTTCTCTCAATTTTGACATGCAAATCATAGTTGCTTTACAGTCCAGTGTCAGCATTTTGGTCAAACAACGCCGCGGTTGTGTCATCATAGTAGTCAGGCGGGCTGGAGTGTCTTATTCTTCGTAGGTTTGGGGAATCTGTTGGTACACTAGAGACTGTTTAGTTAGTGCAGTGTCTATTAATCCCTGTAGGAGGCCTCTCATACAAGGTATGAGACAACACCCACAAACAGTGAGGACAACAACCGCCACAGCAATAGAAATAAACAACAGCGATAGGGGCCACATTTTTCCACTTGCCAGGTGCAGCGTTGTTAGGTATGACAGTACAGCATGATGAACCGAACATTTTGCAAACCCCTCCCCTCTCCGCCAACAGCATGTCTAATAATATTCTGTTCTGCCAGGTCATCCAACTTGTAGGGCCTAATTGACCATGCAATCCCTCTACTGCACCTTTGGTGTAATAGATGTATCTTTGTTGGTTATAATAAATGTAGTTAATCCAATCAACATTTTTGTTAATTGTTGCCCACCAAAAAAGTAGTGATTCAAACCCTACAGCAATTTGATTTCTGGCCTTCTATTCATCAGGCACTCCCCTAGGGACCTTGATGTCATCTATGTACACAGTCGGACTGAAACTGCCAGACGGCGCTGACCTCTTACTCCTATGGTGGAGGTCTGTTTCTAGGAGGTTACGCAGGGAGGCACCATCCATGGGCAATGCATAGAATGGCATCACCAACAGTACCAAGGCACAAGTTCTGCTCCACTGCTTAGGAAGTATAGACAGAAGTCTCTTACCTCCACAGAACCACCAGGAGCCAGCCCTGGGTGTTCTATGGTTGCTGAACCAAGACACATTATACCCATCAGTTGTCCGTGTGATGTTATACGTCACATTACACCACGTTAGGGTCTCCACAGGAACTCCTCCTGAAACATATCTGGCAAAACAAGTATAGTTTGCTGCATAGGATGAGAAATAGGGTGGTATTTTAGGTTTAACAGGTGGCAACAAATTGTGTAGAGTGGTGCAATTGTTGTTGTTAGGCGGTTGAGAAGAGGAAAACAATTGTAATGCACATCTCAAACCCTCTGGAATGTCCTGTCTACTCCTTCACAGAGAAGTACTTCTACGGGTGAGGTTTTTGCCCTCTTGCATCTGCTAAGGGGTGTTGGTGGGTCCTGAGTGATAGGTGCGGCAGGCGATATAGTGTGTTGGTACTATCGTTTCTAGCAGCATCTTTCAGCTGTTGTGCTTCCTACCATAGAATAGGACCTACTATTATCAAAGCTGCTAAGGCTACACAGCACATAGTTCCCCTTATCCCACATAGCCCTGGCTGTCTAAATGGATGCCACAGTCTAGGTGGCACTATTATTGTTTGTTAACCAGTTTCTACTTACAAAATCGGCACCGGGTCTCCTTCCACAGACACTTCCTAGGCTTAAAGGTGTTGATGGTTTCTTCACTGGTTTTGAATTATACTCTTTTGTCTCTCTAGTGACTGATTCCAGCAACTAGCCACTCGGCTGGGTGCGGGAGAACATCGTGTTCTTTTCTCGCTTCAACAAAGAGATTCCAGGCTCTTTCACTTTTGGGTGAGGTTCCCGTTTAATTAGGTTTTCCGTTTACAGATGATGATACGATATGCTGTGACTTATCTTCCTGGTCTCCCTCTGGTGTGTCTTGCGTGCGGTAAAAAACATGTGATCTCCCCGTCACCCATGCATCATTAGCTGTCTGTTGCACCTGTGCCCCATATACCAATTACCTACCACACTAATCCACACTGCCACCCGTGGTCAACCTGAGGTAGGCTCCCAATATATACAGATATAATACACAGACGTAGCTAATGGCTCCTACAGTCTCTGATAAAATAGTCATTAATGAAGGAAAGAAGAAAATCATACATCACTCCAAACTTTTGAACGATACTGTATTTGAAGAAAAATAATGAAATCACAGATGTGGAGCAGATGTGCAAAAAAAGCCCAGAATGCATTTAATTGGTTATATCTGGTATTGTTTTCTGAAGGAGCAAATAAAAGTTAGAAAACAGCCCACGTCTGTGACATATGGAAAAGATGGCAATTAACTTAACCCTCTATGACGTTCTGTTGTCCTCAAGCAACAAACTACCTTCATGGACCTCTCACTGCCCCTTTAATTATTTATTTTAGATAAAAAGAATGATCACCAGATATGTCTGTGTCCAATGAAATGAGGGCCTGAGGTGGGCGTGACCTTTTCTCTTGGGGTGAAACAGTCTTTTTAGGAAGCAAAGCTTTTTATTCTTTTTTTGTTGATTGCCTCAAGGCACCATTTTGCCACTTTTGTATCATGCTGTAATGTGGAGACGTGCTCGGATGCATCATTTTGACCATAGTCAATGTTTTTGTCTTTACTAACTACTGATATTTACAGGAAAATGGACACAGGAACATTTTATGAGCGAAAGGAAAAGAATTGAGCAGTTAGGGTCGTGCGCCGAGTGTCCCAATTAGCTGATGTCATGACGTTGGATAGATGAGAGGCCATCAAAAACAATCCCTGCACTTCAGTAACAATGAAGAGAGGCATGAGGAAAATGATGATCCGCTCTACAAGACCCGACCACTGGTCACTCGTTTAACCTGCAAGCTAGCCTCAATCCCAACGGGCGAGAATCTGTCCGTTGATGAGCAGATGGTTCCGTTCAAGGGCAGAAAGACTGAAGCAAAACCTGCTATCAAAACCAAGGAAACAACGACCAGGCGTCAGCTTGATGAGCGATGCTGAGCTGAAGAGAGCAGGACGTGGAGCCTTTAAGCAGAAGGAGGCCATGGTTGGAGAAACCGCCATGCAAGTGGTATGATAAGAGTGACTACACTGGAGCCCACCCAGTCATAGAGGTTGACGGTCGGGATCGCAAGACAAAGATGCTCCTCAAAGTCCTCTTCCCTGTGGTGAAGATATACAACAGGAATGTGGGTGGAGTGGATCTTCTGGACTCACTTATTGCATTGTACTGCACAATAAAAAAAGAAATGGTACCACCGGCTGGTGTTCCACTTCTTGGATTTAACCATTGTGACCGCATGGCTGCTCTACCAGAGAGATTGTGGAGCGACCTTTAAATCATACATCGCTGAAGGCCTATGCAGAAGTGGAAAGAGTCTGGAGTGCAGGAATGGTCGTCCCAGTTCCACAGTTGCTGGTGAACATGAGGAGAAAAGGATTAAAGGACCCGCTGCTCCAATTCCAGTCCCTGATGTGCGCCTGGATGCCAGACCGCTGGATGATAATGGCTGAAAAGAAGGAAAGACGGAAGATACCAAAGTGCACAGGTACACCAAAAGCCAAATGCCAGAAATGTGACATCCACCTCTGCTTCACATCCACCAACAACTGCTTCCTGAGGTTCCACACAGAATAGGAGACGTGTTCTTTGTCAAAAAGAGAAACACTGATCCAAACAATAACCCACACAAACACAGACTCAAACACACTGAAACACAAACACACAGTCATTTTGATGCTGGTTTACATTTATTGTAAGTTGATTTTATACATGCAGTATTAGTAATTTGTATTAAATTGTTTGATATGTTCTATTTGTCATTGTTTGGTTGATGTTGACACAATTAACTTTTTCTAAATTCATATATTGCTTGTTTTCCTTATTCCACTTATCGTATGTATTATAGAAAACCTTGGTGTTTCTGGACCTAAAACAAATCTATTTATTATAAATTATTCTATTTTAACCGGCGCAGCTTTTCTAGCCTTTACGGCACTCGTTCAGCGGTCCATGAAACACACTTCCCAACAATGATGTTAACAGAGAGGAATAGAGCTGAACCAAGTAGTTTCAATAACCACAGATAGAGTCCATGCACACAATTCTCTCTTATTAAATGATGAGAAAAATATAATATCATGGTTTTTCATCACTTATCACCTGAATGAACTGAATTTAAAGCTTCAGGGCAATTCATTTATAGTCATTTTTCCTAAATTAAGTACTTTATTTTAAGATAAATACATTTAAACAACTTTCTGCAATGTAATTTAATCTTAAATGAACATTTATTTATTATTAGAGTATGTATTATTTATAATTCATCCAGTTCAATTTGAAAACTGACAATAAATATTGTTGCGATATTATTTCTTTCTTTATTTGATTTGACAGTCAGTCTTTGACTTCATACAGACGTTAAAACAACTGTTCGACTACTTCAATATATATACGAGACTAAATCATAGGACAAGTTATACATTACTGTGATGTTCTGGACCTTTGACTGAGGAAATTCTCTCTCAATGGTCGTTGAATTTTAATTGAATACCCCAGGCATAGAGGGTTAAGACGGAAATAACGACTGCTATATGTTTAAGGGCTTTTATTTTGTAGGTTACCAACTAACCCGGATGTTCTTCTGAGAACAACATGGCGTCTAACGTTGTTAGGAACAGCAGCGTCTCTTTGTTGTGTTGGTAAAGTCTCAGTTAGCTCCATCAGTACTGATCCATCAGAGTCTCTGTGTGTCTGGATCAACATGTCTGAATGGACTTTTAGCTGTTCACCTTTTTCTGGATGTTTTTCCTCTGACTCATCTCCCGGTAGCCTACAAAGCTATTGAAGTTAGCTTAGCATGCTAGCTGGAAACAGACCGACGGGGACGGAAGTGATCAACACAGCGCTAGTCAGAGTTTAATGAGAGTAAACGGTGTTTGTGACGTTGTGTGAAAATGTCTAAAGTCCAAATGCTGAGATGTTTAGTCAACCAGCGACTAACTGCGGCTGCTGAAGAGATATTTGGTGTGTTTGAAAGAACGATAGCAGAGTACGAGGAGGAACTTTCTCGTTCCAAAGAGGAGAACGAGCGACAACGGAAACTACTGGACGCTGATTTCAACCCTCAGCTTCGGTCACACAGAGCAGGTTTGTCCATTAAACACTCAGTGAATCGTTTTCTTCTTCTTGAGTTCTCTCAGCATCTGTAGGACCGGAAGTATTTCAACGTAAACACGTGTGTTCTCTTCGGGGGTTTGCAGCTCAGATGTTTGCTGCTTCTTGACCAATAACGTCCTGAGATGAGAACCTGCAGCTTGTTGAAGCCTAAAATCTGTGTGAATTACATATAAATGTTACACAAAATAATGACAGCGTAGAATACAGCTGTAGTTTTTCCTTTGATGAGCAAAATAGATCATACAGAATATATTGTTACATATTATTTTAATGCATGCATAATGTGATTAAACATTTCATAGCATCAGAAAACTTTGATAATAATCAATAATAATAATCGAACACAGATATTTACTTCATAAATGTATTGCATGTGTAACTACACACTTTAACGTGTTTCTTAAGCTGTAAACTAAATAACGTGACTACTGTGATGTGATGTGTTAATATTTACATTTCTTATCTTCGTAGCTACACTCATTTACAGGTGCTTACTGTGTGAGTGTCATTAGTGTAACGTACAAAAGCACCCAGTTTAAAGGGCACCAAATATATATTTATATAAATATACATTCATATAAATATATATTTTATTTATTTATATACATTTATATATATTTATATACATTTATATATATTTATATACATTTATATATATTAATATACATTTATATACACTTATATATATTTATATACATTTATTTATATTTATATGAATATACATTTCTATAAATATATATATATTATATTTATATACATAGAGAGCAGACAGACGACTTTATGAGTGTATAACAGCCCCAAGGACAAGATTAACACACAAAAAACATACTTTGATTTAAAATATTAACGTCGATGCATTTTCAGCGTCATCATCATGAATGATGCCGACTAATCGGCAACGTCCTCACGAGGACTAGATGATTGTGAACGCAGCGTGTCGATCTCTGACCTGGATCCTCTCTGAGGAGCTCTGCAGCTCCACCGGTGACGCACAAACGTCGGGAACATTTGTTCTGGCAACTATGAAGAGAAACACACTTTAAAAGAAACATGTTGAGACAAAAGTCTGCAGCTACAAAGGGTGGGATGATGATGATGATGATGATGATGATGATGATGATGGAGGAACTACAATCCAAAAGGAACCATCAAGTGTCAATAAGATAAAATATAACTTTATTAATCTTCAAGGAAATTCTTGTGCCAGAGTTTCATTAAAGATTAAGAGAAAAGCAATAGAATACAAATATGAACAATAACAGAACAATTATTAAGTGTAAAAGAAGTAACACTGACACCACTGCAAAATAAAATACAATAGAAATAAGAGTACGGTAAATAAATACAGTTAAAAATAATAGAATCAAAATAACCCTTTTTAGAAACAAAGAGTAAAACTCCCGGTTTGGATCGGATCACGGATCGATCAGCACAAACGAAGAAAGGGAGCAAATGTAACTTCTGATGGTTTCATTGCTGATCGTTGATCTTATTCACAGACGCAGATCTCTTTGTTTGATTAAAGCTGCTCTACAAGAATCCAGACTAATGACTAAAGCTTTTACTTTGTTATCATCATTTAAACTACTGGATTTATTCAAGTTTTTTCACTAAAACTACATTTTACAAATGACATGTGAACACATCATGATAATGTTATAATGTACCTTCAGCCAGTTCTCATCTTCACTGAGCAGAGCCTGAAGGCATCATAGTGAGTCACTGATTCTAACTGGACACATTTAATCCTTTTCATTCATACCCGGTTCATCGTTGTTCAATGTGCTCCATTATTCAAATCCTTCACTCATTCCATTCATATGTATCATATGTTCATTTGTGAGAGATAGATAGTTACTTTATTGATCCCATAAGGGGACATACAGCAGCATTAATAGGTACAGGTGAAGCAGTAAAATATCAATTTAAAAATGCACAATATATACAATAAAAAAGAATATTAAATGAACTAAACAATAGTGCAAAATATTTAAGCAAACAAAACAGACAGTGTAACAGTGTAGTTGTGTGAATGATTTGGCCAGAGGTGATTCATTATAAAGTCTTATAACAGAATGTTCTCCTGTATCTGGATCAGTCTGTCCCTGCAGTAGGCGGTGGAGAGGCTGGTCCTGGTTATCCAGTATGGATAATAGTTTCTTCAGTGTCCTCCTCTCCACCACCTGTTCCAGAGTGTCCAGTTTGCAGCCAGTAATGGAGCCGGCCTTTAACCAGTTTGTTAAGTCTGTTGGTGTCTCCGACTCCAATTCTGCTCCCCCAGCAGACTACAGAGAAGTACAGTGCACTGGCCACACCAGACTGATAGAACATCTCTAACATCTTGCTGCACACGTTGAAGAATGGAAGTTCCCTCAAGAAAAAGAGTCGACTCCTCCCCTTCTTGTGCACAGCGTTGATGTTGGTCTTCCAGTTCAGTCTGCTGTCGATGGAGACACCCAGGAACTTGTACTCCTCCACCGTGTCCACCTCCTCTCCCAGAACTCTCTGCAGTTGTGGAGCCGTCGTCTTCCTCCTGAAGTCCACCACCATCTCTCTGCTGTTGGCCACGTTCAGAAGCAGGTGATTTCTACCGGCCCACTCCACAAAGTCCTCCACTACTGCCCTGTACTCCTCCTCCCGTCCCTGATACACCCGACCACTGCAGAGTCATCAGAGAACTTCTGCAGATGGCGTGACCCCGAGTTGTCCTGGAAGTCAGTGGTGTACAAGGTGAACAGGAAGGGAGACAGAACTTTTCCCTGTGGGGCTCCAGTATCTCTGACCACCGTATCAGACAGCACACGGCCCAGTCGGACAAACTGTGGTCTGCCTGTGAGGTAGTCAGTGATCCAGGAGACCCCCACCACCCGCAGCTTCTCAAAGAAAGTGATTGTCACAGAGCCACCGGTTCCATCCAGGTGCAACTGAGCTCTTTGCAGCAGGTAGATGATGGCGTCGTCCACTCCCACATGAGGCTGGTATGCAAATTGCAGAAGGTCCAGTGAGGATTTCACCTGCGGTCGGAGGTGGGCCAAGACCAGCCTCTCCAGCACCTTCATCCCATGAGATGTGAGGGCAACTGGTCGGTAGTCGTTGAGGCTAGATGGTGTCGTCTTCTTTGGTACAGGAACCAGGCATGACGTCTTCCACAGCACTGGGACTTCCTCCTGCTTCAGGCTCAGGTTGAAGAGGTGTTGCAGGACATCAGGCAGCTGGATGGTGCAGGTCTTCAGAACCCTGGGGCACATGATGCTACACTCTTAGTACTCCCTCTGATTCTTTACCAGCGCGCCGAGCTCTTCCGTTTTATTGTCGAAGGACCTCACGTTCGCCATTAAAATCGCCCGCACCGACGGTTTATATTTCCTCCTCTTTGCCTTCAACTTAGCGCCAGCTCTGTAACCCTGCCGTCTTCTCCACAGTTCCTCCGGGATTTCAGGCCTTGTGCCGGGCAACAGCAGCGGTCCACTGAGCTCAATCAGCTGGTCACAAGAGTAAACGATGCCCCCAGTCCATTGTGTGTGGCTCTCCGGTACAAGGAGGCAAAAAAGTAACAGAAAAGCCATTAGAAAAGTTGAAAAAAAAGTTAATGTCCATTGACTGACAAAACATTAAAGAAAAAACAAAACAGAAGAGAGGAAAAAAAGACTACAAATTAAAACACACGGGGAACTGCTGCAGCAGGCGGCCACTGGCATGGCGCCATCTTGCCTTGAATTGATCGATCAATAAATATTTCTTTTATAAAGAACTTGATCAGGTAATTTGTGTTTTATGAAATAATTAGTCACCATACACATTTCCAAAATTGTGTGGCCTCCTAAATTTGATCTAATATTAATTTATTTTTACTGCAAGCTACAATGCAGAACTACTGCATTGCGATATTGCAGTTACTTACAGCTATTGTACAGAGATCTGATCGAGGATCTTTCAAAGTCAATTAACAGTTTTTGAGCTGTGACGTTAACGAACAACAACAATTCTCTGTAACGTCTGTATGTTTATGTTTTCCTGCAGACGTCCAGCAGCTGTTGGTGGTTAAAGAAGAGCAGCAGGAGTGGAGCTCCAGTCTGGACCAGGAGGACCCAGAGCCCCCACACATTAAAGAGGAAGAGGAAGAGGAGGAACTCTGGACCAGTCAGGAGGGAGAGCAGCTTCAAGGGCTGGAGGAAGCTGATATCAAGTTCCCATTCACTTCATTCACTGTGAAGAGTGAAGATGATGATGAAGAGGAAGCTCATTCCTCAAAGTTTTATCAAAGACAAACTGAACAGATGGAAACAGAAGCTGATGGAGAGGACTGTGAAGGACTAGATTCAGCCAGGAACTCAGATCCAGACAGACATCCAGGACCCGATACTGTTGACAGGTCTGGAGACTCTTCTGAACCTGAGACTGAACACAGTGATGATTGGAAGCAGACCAGAGAACCTCAGTCAGGTTTAAACTCTGTGAAAAATGATGAAGTCCCTGTCAGTGAATTTACATGTAGTACTGGTGAGAAACTATTTAGATGCTCTGAGTGTGGGAAACTATTTGGCTTCAGGGGAAATCTGAAGATACACATGAGAAGTCATACAGGAGAAAAACCTTTCAGCTGCTCAGTTTGTAAGAAATCGTTTACACATAGTAGAAGTGTACAGAAACACATGAGAATCCACACAGGAGAGAGACCTTTCAGCTGCCCGGTGTGTGAGAAAGGTTTCATTGAAAGCGGAGATCTGAAGAGGCACATGAGAATTCACACAGGAGAGAAACCTTTCAGCTGCTCAGTTTGTAAGAAATCTTTTACTCAGAATGGAAGTTTACAGAAACACATGACAACTCACACAGGAGAGAAACCTTTCAGCTGCTTAGTGTGCGGTAAAGATTTCACTGAAAGTGGACATCTGAAAAGACACATGATAACGCATGGAGGAGAGAAACCATACAGCTGCTCCGTTTGTAAGAAATCTTTCACACATAGTAGAAGTGTACAGAAACACATGAGAATCCACACAGGAGAAAAACCTTTCAGCTGCTCAGTGTGTAGCAAAGGTTTTATTGAAAGTGGAGACCTGAAGAGACACATGAGAATCCACACAGGAGAGAAACCTTTCAGCTGCTCGGTCTGTAACAATGCTTTTGCACAGAAAGGGTGTTTACAGGCACACATGAGAATCCACACAGGAGAAAAACCTTTCAAATGCTCCGTTTGTGATAAAAGATTTGTACGCAAGTCAAGTCTGAAGGCACACATGATAACTCACATGAGCGGTAACTCCCTTTAGTTCTGTTCGTGGTGAAGGTTCTCTACTAAAGCTCAATCTGACACACCACATGACAATCCACACGGGAGAAACAATCTAATGTAATAACTAGACAGTTGCTTAGTGCAGATTCTGGAACTGAGGACTTTTTTTAACACAATGCAGCCTAACACGATAGCATATACCTTCATACATAAGGCTACTATTTTGTTAAAATTCACTGTTTATTTAGCTTACGTCTTCGTATTTCAGTGGGCGGGAGAGAAAGAAAACGCTGATAGCTTGCACACATTACATGGCAAGAGTTTTCTTCCTACTGCTTCCTTTCACGATGTTGTCATGCAAAACTGGCGTATTTTGAAAGATGATGCTGATCTTAAATCAGGTTTGAAATATTCTCACTCGCATTGTTTACAAACCGGCTCCGAACATTTGTGATCTTATAGCCGAGCTTCCACCAGAAGCTTATCGGCCATTCAAGTTGGTAGTTACAAGTGTGTCATTCCACTTTCAAATGTCACTTATGAATAATAACTCATCCACTTTTAAACCACGGGGTTGGTGGATCGAACCCCGGTTTTTGAGCGAGACACTGAACCCCAGGTTGCTTCCTGGGCGCTTCTCAGTTTCCCACTGCACATAATAATGCTCAGGATGGGTAGAAAACACAAGGCGTAAATCATGTATATACTTGTATGAAGAAAACTACATTTGTAATGTAAAACATTTCCCGTGTCTCCGTTTAGTCACCCATCCCCACGCACCTTTTTGTTTTGCCCACCAGGTGTCCCTGTCTCTCCTCCTGTATATTGTTTTTCATGGTTTTGAGATTTGTTGTTATGATTTAGGTTAAATGTTTTGCTGTCAATTTTAATAGCTCTTGACTACTAATAGGCATCCCCAGCTGAGTACACAATGTCATGTCAAATTAATGTATCTGTATGTATTTTAAGAAAAATAATTATATCACAATGTGTCGTTTTGCATTGTTTAGAGAGCAGAGGTGCAGGAAATATATGTGTATGTATGTATGTATGTATGTACAC
Organism: Pholis gunnellus; assembly: GCF_910591455.1. Classification (NCBI taxonomy): domain Eukaryota; kingdom Metazoa; phylum Chordata; class Actinopteri; order Perciformes; family Pholidae; genus Pholis; species Pholis gunnellus. The sequence goes on along the minus strand of NC_136543.1, from coordinate 21,557,818 downwards.
ATATAGTCTTCTGCAAGAGCAAATAAAATGGGTAAAACAATCCCTTGAGTCGTCTCTTTCCATGCTCTACCCACATCTGTTACATATGGAAAAGATGGAAAGTAACTTCTGATGCGACGGCGGATGTCACTGACGTAGGTCTGCCGTGGAAAAACTACAACAGGACTACAAAAAAAAACATGACCAAAATAAATATATTCTACTGATGCATGCAGGCTTTATAATGCCAACCGCCAATACAAATTTAAAAAAACGCGAGTCTCCCCTTCCTCTTCCTCAGTCCTCGAGCCTCTGATGATCAACAAAGAGGCCAAATCCCAGTGTCCCCCAAAACCCTCAAGCCCTGAACCCTCGAGGACTTGCTGATGTCATCTGATGAGTGGTTGAGTGTGAAAGGCTGTGATGGCTTGAGATGGTGTAACTACGAATGGAACAACATTTTGCTGCAACATATCACGTTACCATGAAAACGACAAAAAATATGATGTATAATTGTGTGTATAACTGTTTGATTCATGTTGATGAATATGAATAGACAGTGACAATCCTTTCGTTTCATTTCATATGTATTTATTTACTTCAAACATGTTACAAATAAGTAAAAAATTAAGTAAAATTATCATTCCCAATAACAAGAAGCATCAGTAAAAAACTAAACAAGGTCGGCCTATGATCATTATTAACCTGTTAAAACATAACTAGCAAATATAATGTGAAACTGTTTTAAACAGCCTGTCAGTGAAGGAGCTTTAAACTGGTTTGTGACTGGATTAGGGTGGCAAATCAGGAAATGGGTGAGAATTATGATGTGGATTCTGTTGGCTGGACCCCAGTCTCTGGTGGGAGAGGAGGCGGGGTGAGGGAAGTTTGAATAAGAGTCAAAATAATAAGAGAAGCTTGGAGGAAATCAGTTCTGATGAAGGAAAATAGAGTTGTTCGGAGGAATTTTAAAAAATCCTTAAATTCAGAAAGGAAGATGAGCATGTCGGTCTGAGCAGGATGAAGAGGTTGCTAAGAACAGTTAATGGAGAAAGGGTTGATAGTGTATCTGTTCTTATTGAGTTTCAGGACTTCCTGAAAGTGTACAAATCGGATCTATGAGTTTCCCGGTGTATTAGTTTAAGTGCTTTTATTTTGAAGGTAACATGCCACCTATCTGCGGAACCGGATGTTTCTCCATTATCAACATGGCGCCTAACGTTGTTAGAAACAGCAGCGTCTCTTTGTTGTGTTGGTAAAGTCTCAGTTAGCTCCATCAGTACTGATCCATCAGAGTCTCTGTGTGTCTGGATCAACATGTCTGAATTGACTTTTAGCTGTTCACCTTTTTCTGGATGTGTTTCCTCTGACTCATCTCCCGGTAGCCTACAAAGCTATTGAAGTTAGCTTAGCATGCTAGCTGGAAACAGACCGACGGGGACGGAAGTGATCAACACAGCGCTAGTCAGAGTTTAATGAGAGTAAACGGTGTTTGTGACGTTGTGTGAAAATGTCTAAAGTCCAAATGCTGAGATGTTTAGTCAACCAGCGACTAACTGCGGCTGCTGAAGAGATATTTGGTGTGTTTGAAAGAACGATAGCAGAGTACGAGGAGGAACTTTCTCGTTCCAAAGAGGAGAACGAGCGACAACGGAAACTACTGGACGCTGATTTCAACCCTCAGCTTCGGCTACACAGAGCAGGTTGGTTCATTAAACACTCAGCATCTTTAAGACACAAAGTAGATGAGATGAGAACGTGCAGCGTGTTCAAATCTAAAATCAGTTCATGTCACATAAGAGAGTTAACGGAATTGTTTCCTGGTCCGGACAGTTTTTTAGTGAACATTCCTATAAAATCCACATATATTGTGATCAACTTCTATCCTCGTTGTAAACACTGGGTGCTGTTGTTTTTTCGGAGATATTAACTTGTTTCAGAGATTTACCATCAATGCTGTCAACACATCCGGGACCGTAGTTCTGTCCTTCACAATAAGATATCACTTTTCAACAACTCCAAATGATGCAATAAAAGCTCCTTAATTTCCATTTGAGTGTATACCACCACCTGCTGGATGTTTTGTTAAACTCTTCTCATGTCAATCACTTGCAAAACACCAGCTGATGCATGAATTTAACAATTATGCACACATTATGCACACCATTACTATCATAACACACAGTGCAGAGTAAGAGTTCTGTTACAACTAAAAACACTGTAGTTCTCTTGAATACCTATGTTGAAAACACTTATTGTAAGTTGCTTTCGATAAAAGCGTCTGCTAAATGACTGTAATAATTGAAAAGCTACATTGTTAAAGCAAAAGATAAATGACTGATGATTGAAAAGATGATGCAAACTTTTATTTTTATATAAACGAGACAAAAACAAAATTAATTAAAAGTTCACGACACAAACAACATTTATCATAATCATCTTCATCATCAGCTCCTCGTCTCAGCCCACACACATGGTGTGATACCACGAGTGGCAGCTGTCACACTGGACCCACGACACCAATCCCTCCGAGCTCTCAGGAGGGTCAGGTTCCCCCAAACTGTCGGCTCCATCTCTTCAGGAGTGTGACCTGTTAACAGATTATTTTAACTTTTAATTAAAGAAAACTATCATGTTTTCATGGGTTGGCAAACAAAGAAAGTTAAGACGAAGTACACTATCGGTGGATGTTGTGGGTCCAGCAGACCAGGAGCTGGATGATGGAGGTCTGGTCTCTGCAGGTTGGGAGGCTTTATGAATATCAGAAAAAGCATAAACGTGTTTGTTTACTCTCCATCATGACTAATGTCACCATCATGTCATAATATTGCTTGTTGTTTTCAGATTATATAAAGTATACAGTGGGAGGAGTTTGGGACCCATGGAGGCCACATCCCACTGCTGATGTTGAAGGCTCTAAAATAATAATCATATTTTATTATATTTCTAATCATAAGAGCCACTGCTGGCTTTCAACACATGTACAGAGAGTCTCTCTCACTCTCAAACACACCACACACACACACACACACACACACACACACACACACACACACACACACACACACACACACACACACACACACACACACATTATTTACTAGATCATTGTGCATGAATATACTTTATGTAGCCTGGCTTATGAAAAACAAGAACATCTTTTTCTTTCCTTATGTCTGCTGTTACGTTTCAGAGCTACAAACAAACAGCTGCTTACCTTTAACTAGCGCTACGATTCTTTGTTAGTTTTTTCCCGCTGCTTTGAAATGAGTAGGTTGGGCTGGACTCTACTGCCCTGACAGGGGGAGGTGAACCTCACCCATCAGGTGTTCCACCTCGGCCAGCCTAGTAGACCGTACTGCGGGAGACAAACAGGGTGTAGAAAATGGCACAGGCTATACCTGGCTCCTACTGTAATGTTATAGAAACAAGAACAACTCCTGCAAAGAGAAACTTTGTCTCACAGCCAGGTTAAATACATATCAGTTTGAATGAGGTCTGAATATGTTCTACAAAATGTGCAACATGTCTCCCCACATTATAGGAAAGTAGTGATATCAGTGGATTAGTTAACAACGTGAAATTACAGTTTTCTAAGGTGTGTATGTATTTCATTATTTTCCACAGACGTCCGGCAGCTGTTGGTGGTTAAAGAAGAGCAGCAGGAGTGGAGCTCCAGTCTGGACCAGGAGGACCCAGAGCCCCCACACATTAAAGAGGACCAGGAGGAACTCTGGACCAGTCAGGAGGGAGAGCAGCTTCAAGGTCTGGAGGAGGCTGATATCAAGTTCTCATTCACTCCTGTGAAGAGTGAAGATGATGAAGAGGAAGCTCAGTCCTCACAACTTCATCAAAGACAAACTGAACAGATGGAAACAGAAGCTGATGGAGAGGACTGTGGAGGACCAGAACCAGACAGGAACTCTGATCCACATAGACATCCAGAACCAGATACTGATGAGAAGACTGGAGACTCTTCTGAACCTGATAACAGTGGTGATTGGAAGGAGACCAGAGAACCTCAGTCAGGTTTAAACTCTGTGAATAATGATGAAGTTCCTGTCAGTGATTCAAGATGTAGTGCTGATGAGAAACTATTTAGCTGCTCTGTGTGTGAGAAAACATTTGGCAAGAGTCAATATCTGAAGCAACACATGATGATTCACACAGGAGAGAAACCTTTCAGCTGTTCAGAATGTGATAGAGGTTTCACTGAAAGTGGAAATCTTAAGAAACACACGAGGTGGCACACAGGAGCAAAACATTACAGCTGCTCAGTTTGTGATAAAAGGTTTGCGCACAAGGCAGTTCTGAAGTTACACATGGTAACTCACACAGGAGAGAAATCTTTGAGCTGCTCAGTCTGTCATAAATTGTTTTCACGGAGGGGAGATTTACAGAGACACATGAGAGTCCACACAGGAGAGAAACCTTTTAGCTGCTCAGTCTGTAAGAAATCTTTTAACCAATGTTCAAATTTACAGAGACACATGAGAGTCCACACAGGAGAGAAACCTTTCAGCTGCTCTTTGTGATAATAGATTTCAGCACAAGTCAGCTCTGAAGTTACACATGAAAGCTCATACAAGAGACAACCGGCTGTAGTGATTCTGTTTGTATACAAAAGGTAAATCTGACACCACACGGCACCTAACGCAGGGGAAGAACTATGGTGCTTTTTTCCTATCTTTATTCAAAAGCATGTTTTAATTTGAGAGCGTTGCTTATTGATTCCACGTTCAGATTTTGAATTGTTTCTCTCAAAACTCTGTCCTCACACACAATCAGCTCCCGCTTGCAATTCGTGACTTAATAAACCTTGATCGCTCTGAGAGATCCATGCTTTGTTTACGGTGACGCCTCCTCACATTAGCAGGGAGCTGAGTACTGTCTGTTTGATCCGGTAGACTAATCGAGTTTTTATTTTCTAGTTAGTGTTGGTTTTCTGGAGGAGTCCGGGGCACGCTCACCTGGAAGAAAATTGTTCGGAAAAGTCACTCGAGACCGATGGAAAATCATTAAACAGGACATTTATTCTTGCAAGAAGGAGACAGAGTTGATTCACATACAGTACACATGGATCAAGGCTGCTCGGAGATCTGTCTCCGAGCCTCGGATATTTATACTAAGTAAATAAATGCAATGATTGGTGCAGGATTGGTTTACGATGAGGCATTCGTCACAGAAGGTGACACACACAAATGGCGTCCACGCCGTGTTGTCTAAATAGAGTATCTGCAACTTCACATAAGCATTTATTCTGGCACAAAGGTCACTTTCTCGTAATCAGGAGGTTAGGGCCATAACATAGCTCTGCTCCCATCTTCACGCTCCCACAGTCCCACACTCCCACAGTATTATCATTTCAATCCAGGACATGCTGCTGAGAGCTCCTATCAGCAGGCCTTGACACCTAAATAGACTAAACAGCTGTGGCGCTTAGTGTTGTAGGAAGTTCACACTATGAGAACAGGGTGCCATAAAGATGATCACAACAGGACACAAAGCTTTGTAAGCACACATTATCATTAGTCATTTAGATTTTCCCCAACAAAAATGTTGCACATTTTAAAGTTAAATTCATCAATCTGGTGCGTTTTGAGAGCAAAACAAGAGGCTCGTTCTATGAAGAACTTCGTGCTCTTGTAAACAAATTTGTGATCTTCTTTTAGCGGTAGTGGAATGTAACTAAGTACATTAACTTAAGTATTGTACTTGAGTCCAATTTTGAAGTACTTGTACCATACTTGAGTACCTGCAGCATTAAAGGGATGAAAACATTAATGCGTCAATTATTAGTATCCAATGATACAGGCCTACCATAAATATGTATTTGAAATGGGCCATTCAGTATAATCAGTATACTTTTTTGTCATGACAATACTTTTGTACTTGTACTTAATGTGGGTCAGGTGGGTTTGTGCTCTTTCGGGTTTGGAGACCCTGACACCTTTTTTGCTTTCCTCTCTGCAATATAAGTATGTTTCTCTGTAAATCATTTTCTTATAAATAAATGTCTTTCCTTTTTACACTTAAAGGGATATTTTGAGTATTACACTAACACTGATATTGATTCTTTTAGGTTTCTAAAATACGTCCACAGCAGTACATTGCTTTGCTCCCAATTCTGGTACTCCTGTCTGTTTCTTCAAACTCCATCTACTGGAGTAATTCACTGACTGTGGAGAAGTACTTCATACAACCACACTTCTAAACAATTTGGCTTGATGATTGGTGCCTGACAATAAACATAGTGCAATAGTAAAAGACATCATTTAAAAATAGAAAACTTTACAATAAAATATGATAAACAACCAAACAAATACAGAGTATGTTAAAACAAGTATGTTATGAATGGGCCAAGTGTATATTTAAAGAGTAGAGTTGTGCAAGGATGTGTAACAGTAAGTAATTGTCATGAGGATGTAAGAGTCTGAGTCATTGGGGGTCCTGGGTTTTGTTAATGAGCCCATCTGCAGACGGCAAGAAACTGTTTTTTTGGCGTGAGGTCTTGTCCCTGATGGACCGCAGCCTCCTGTCAGAGGGAACGGATTTAAAGAGTTTGTGTCAATTTTCATTTCCTCGCTAACCATCAAAAGTTTCCAATTAATGTTTTGTCAGTCGACGAATTGAGTAATCATCCAACAGTTTCAGCTGTACTTGTATAAACTGTTGGGTGGTTTTAATTATTAACAACACATATCTCATAAACTCCTCATATATTTGGGACAAGTACTATATTTAAAAAGTCATGAATATATTGTGATCGACATGTAAAAAGACGTGTCAGTAAAAACCCGGATGTTTTATTTTGACGGGGAAGAAGACCCGGAAGTGTTCTTCACTGTGAACAAAATGGCGTCTAGCTCGTATAACTCGTGAAGGAGTTGTGTTGATAAAGTCTCAGTTAGCTCCATCAGTACTGATCCATCAGAGTCTCTGTGTGTCTGGATCAACATGTCTGAATGGACTTTTAGCTGTTCACCTTTTTTTCTGGATGTTTTTCCTCTGACTCATCTCCCGGTAGCCTACAAAGCTATTGAAGTTAGCTTAGCATGCTAGCTGGAAACAGACCGACGGGGACGGAAGTGATCAACACAGCGCTAGTCAGAGTTTAATGAGAGTAAACGGTGTTTGTGACGTTGTGTGAAAATGTCTAAAGTCCAAATGCTGAGATGTTTAGTCAACCAGCGACTAACTGCGGCTGCTGAAGAGATATTTGGTGTGTTTGAAAGAACGATAGCAGAGTACGAGGAGGAACTTTCTCGTTCCAAAGAGGAGAACGAGCGACAACGGAAACTACTGGACGCTGTTTTCATCCCTCAGCTTCGGTCACACAGAGCAGGTTGGTTCATTAAACACTCAGCATCTTTAAGACACAAAGTAGATGAGATGAGAACGTGCAGCGTGTTCAAATCTAAAATCAGTTCATGTCACATAAGAGAGTTAACGGAATTGTTTCCTGGTCCGGACAGTTTTTTAGTGAACATTCCTATAAAATCCACATATATTCTGACCAACTTCTATCCTCGTTGTAAACACTGGGTGCTGTTGGTTTACCTGAAATAGCTGCGGAGGACCAAGCTTAGCCATGTGAATAACCTCGATGTCCATCTTGTTTTACAGTCTAAATCTAATCCACAAAGGATACAACTTAAAAAGGGGAACAAAATAATAATGCAAAAACAAGCAGAAATCTTCACAGGCAACACGCCTCTCAAACAGTAAAAAATAAGTTGTTTCCATCCATCTGGGTCACCCTGTTCACGTGTACCGAGTATCCTGTTCTTGACATGTTCTAGTTATGATCTACTTGACCATCTAGACCTGGGTCACTCATAGGCGGTCCGCGGTTCGGGTCCGGACCCAGACGTCGTCGTTATCCGGACCCTGGACCTGTAAGCGATAGATAATTGAGAATTATAAAATGTTGATGCAGCGCTTCTATTTTAACCGGCGCAGCTTTTCTCTTCCCACAGACGGTTCAAAACCGTTACGTCTCATATGGTCAGAGACCGTGTCGATTCTTAAAAGCGGCAATGTGAAGCGTCACTACGAGACAAAGCACAAATCTTTTAGACAAACTTACCCACTCAAATCCAAGATGAAGGCACAAAAACATTAAACCTGAAAGCCCAACATGATCAGAATCCTAATTTATGTTATCACGGCCCAACAATAATGTAAACGGAGAGCAATAGAGCTGAAACAAGTGATTTCAACAACCACAGATAAAGTCCCTGCACACAAATTTCCCCTATTAGACGATAAGAAAAATGTAATATCGTGATTTTTTTTTTAATGACATCACTTCACATCCGAATAAACTGAATTAAATGACGGGCAATGACAATTCAGTTATATTACTTTTTCTAAAATAAAGTACTTTATTTTAAGACTCTGTGATGTCTTTTTTTTTTTTTAAATGTAACATTATTCTTCTTGAAAACGAGAAAATAATATTTATTTATTATTAGAGTATGTATTATTCATAATGCATGCAGTTCAATTTGAAAACTGACGATAAATATTGTTGCGATATTGTTCACTTGAACTTTCTTTATTTGATTTGACAGTCAGTTGTTGACTACATACATACGTTAATACAACTGTTGGCTGATTCAACATACAGTATATGTCACTAAATCATAGCACAAGTTATACATTACCGTGATGTTCCAGACCTTTGACTGAGGAAATTCTCTCTCGCTGGACCTCGCTGAATTTTAATTCAATACCCCTGATCTATAGTCTAGTCTCGATCAAATATATGAATAAACTCAAATATAGGATTATAGGACAAAGTACTTGAGTACACAAATGATTATAGGACAACATTAAATAAGCCACAGGGCCATTTGGACAAGTTACACAGTTTTTATTTGTCATTGTACGACAGGGTTGCACAACGAAATTTAGATTCCCAATTTGCTATATTGGAATAGAAAAGATATGGAGAATGAAGGATGAATTACAGAGTAACAGTCGGAGGAAAGAAGCTGTTTTGAAGTCTGGTGGTTCGACAGCTGATACTTCTGTATCTTTCTAGATGGAAGCAGAATGAACAGCGTGTGTCTTGGTGGGTTTTGTCTTTTAATATCCAGTTATAGCTCTTTGCAGGAACCTCATGTCACCAATATCACTGATGCTCAGTAGATGGTACCAATGATGTTCTGGGTGGTTTTAATCACCCGCTGTAGAGCCCACATACACATCTCATGCCAGTTTGTAATGTTTCCAGTCAGGATGATTTCTATTGCTTCTCTGTAATAGTTAACAAGAACTTGGCACGGGACAGTGTCCTTCTTAGGTTTCCATAAGAAATACAGCGTTTTTGAGCTTTCTTCACCAGGATGGAGACGTGAGAGGACCATGTCGGGTTGTTTGTGATGCTGATTCCCAGGAACTTAAAACTCTTCTCTTGTTCCACCTCAGCTCCATTGATGTAGACATGGTTGTGAGTCTTCACCTCCTTTTATTCTAAAATCAACAATCAGCTCCTTGGTTTTACTGACGTTGAGCAGCAGGTTGTTCTCTGAGCACCAGTCTGCAAGGTTGTATATTTCCTCTTTATATGAAGTCTCACTGTTGTTTTGTAATCCGGCTGATGAAGTTTGTGTCATCTGCAGACTTCACAACAGAGTTCTCTTCATATTTCGGGTAGCAGTCGTGGGTGAACAACCTGAGCAGGAGGGGGCTGAGCTCACGGCCCTGGGGTGCTCCGGTGTTCAACACTAGAGTGGAGGAAGGTTTGGCTGCCGATCCGAACTGCCTGAGGTCTGTTTGTAAGGAAGTCTATTAACCAGTTGCAGAGTGAGGTACTCAAGCCCAGAGTACTTAGTTTATCAGTAAGTTTCATGGGGAAGATTGTGTTGAAGGCTGAGCTGAAAATCAACAAACAGCATTCTGATGTAGGTGTTATATTCCAGATGAGTGATGGCTGAGTGGAGAGCAGTAGAGACGGCATCCTCTATGGATCTGTTAGCTCTGTGTGCAAACTGGTTGAGGGTCCAGGCTGGCTACGATGTTGTTTTTGATGTGCTGGAGAAAACCAGTTTCTCAAAGCACTTCTTCATCAGAATGGGGGTTGAGTGCCAAGGCAGGACGATAGTTATTTAGACCGGACACTGCAGACGTTTTAGGTAGAGGAACGATGGTGGCTTTCTTGAAGCAGGGGGGAACACTCTCCTGTGACAGTGATACGTTGAAAATACCAGTGATGACATCAGTTAGCTGGTTGACACATGCTCCTAATACACGACCAGGGATGTTATCAAGCCCAGTCGCTTTAGTCATTTTCACTCTCATCGTTGTTTTCCTCACATCCGTTGTGGATAATGACAGAGGCCGGTCCTCTGGAGGCGGCGCATACTTGACTTGATTGCTGAATCTTTGTTGAGTCGATCAAAGCGAGCATAGCTTCCAGGAACATTTGTGACATGTTCCATGTGTATTATTTATCTCTCTGGTGAAATTTAAGTAAAACAGATCTTAGGTTTGTTTGACTAAAATCACCAGCTAAAATAAAAAATACCATCTGGTTGTTTTGTCATGTGTCTGCTGATGACCTCACACAATTCCTGTAGTGCATTCTTTGAATTTGCTTTGGGAGGAACAACAGCACCAAAGACGATGGGTAATTCTCTGGGCACATAAAATGGACGGAATCTTTGCATTAAAAATTCGACATCAGGAGAATATTGTCCATCAACTTTGACTACATTTGAGCACCAATATATACTCTGACATCTTTGAAATAACCATCCATACCGTAATTCCTAAGTCATGGTACTAAAGAATGAACTAGCTAAGTGTATATAGTTTATGACGATAATTCATATTTTGATTAATTAGCTATATTAGAAAGAAATCTCTCTAACGTCTCTGTGTGTGTGTGTTTACTGGTTTCCTGCAGATGTCCAGCAGCTGTTGGTGGTTAAAGAAGAGCAGCAGGAGTGGAGCTCCAGTCTGGACCAAGAGGACCCAGAACCCCCCCACATTAAAGAGGACCAGGAGGACCCAGAACCCCCCCACATTAAAGAGGAACAGGAGGACCCAGAGCCCCCACATATTAAAGAGGAACAGGAGGAACTCTGGACCAGTCAGGAGGGAGAGCAGCTTCAAGGTCCGGAGGAGGCTGATGTCAAGTTCTCATTCACTCCTGTCACTGTTAAGAGTGAAGAAGATGATGAAGAGGAAGCTCAGTCCTCACAGCTTCATCAGAGACAAACTGAACAGATGGAAACAGAAGCTGATGGAGAGGACTGTGGAGGACCAGAACCAGACAGGAACTCGGATCCAGATACACATTTACAACCACATACTTACGACAGGACTGGAGACTCTTCTGAACCTGAGACTGAACACAGTGGTGATTGGACGGAGACCAGAGAACCTGAGTCAGGTTTAAACTCTGTGAAAAATGATGAAGTTCCTGTCAGTGATTCAAGATGTAGTACAAATGAGAAACCATTTAGCTGCTCTGTGTGTGGGAAAACATTTGGCTTCAGGGGAAATTTGAAGAGTCACATTAAATGTCATACAGGAGAAAAACCCTTCAGCTGCTCAGTCTGTGAGAAGTCTTATACACAGAGTAGGCATTTACAGAGACACATGAGAACTCACACAGGAGAGAAACCTTTCAGCTGCTCAGTGTGTGGTAGAGGTTTCATTGAAAGTGGAGATCTGAAGAGACACATAAGAACTCATACAGGAGAGAAACCTTTCAGCTGCTCAGTGTGTGGTAAGGGTTTCAGTAGTAGTGGAGATCTGAAAAGACACATGAGAATTCATACAGGAGAGAGACCTTTCAGCTGCTCAGTGTGTGGTAAAGCTTGCATGATTAGTGGAGAGCTGAAGAGACACATGGTAACTCACACAGGAGAGAAACCTTTAAGCTGCTCAGTGTGTGATAAAGGTTTCATTGTAAGTCGAGAGCTAAAGAGACACTTGAGAACTCACACAGGAGAAAAAACGGTCAGTTGCTCAGTGTGTGGTGAAGGTTTCAGTGAGAGTTTAGAGCTAAATAAACACAAGCTAACTCACATAGGAGAGAAACCTTTTAGCTGCTCTGATTGTGGGAAAACATTTGGCAAGAGTGGAGCTCTGAAGAGACACACGATGACTCACACAGGAGAAAAACCTTTCAGTTGCCCAATGTGTGGTAAAGGTTTCATTGAAAATGGACATCTGAAGAGACACGTGAGAATCCACACAGGAGAGAAACCTTTCAGCTGCTCTGTGTGCGAGAAAGGTTTCATTGACAGTGGAGATCTGAAGAAGCACATGCGAACTCACACGGGAGAAAAGCCTTACTGCTGCTCAGTATGTGAGACATCGTTTACACATAGTAAAACTTTACAGTCACACATGATAATCCACACGGGAGAGAAACCTTTCAGTTGCTCAGTTTGTGATAAAAAATTTGGGCGCAAGGCAGATATGAAGGTACACATGAAAACTCATACAGAAGAGAGCCCACTTTAGTAGTTCTGTTTTCGTGGAAATGATTGAGACAAGGACGTCTCACTCCAGAACTAAGAAAGTACCGATAGCAGAACCGATACCTCTGGACCGCATCAATGCTGCGGGTTTTTACTCATTTAGAACCAGTTCCTGTTTAGAACCGGGTTTCGAGGAGGCATCCATAATAAGGTTAAACATTTGAAATCATTAATTGCATTTTTCAATATCACATTGTATTTTATATGCAGCAGAAAACCAATGTGTACCCAGTGTCCGTCCCATTGGCCCAGTTAGTAATGCGCCTCACGGAATGTGTTGCATGTGTTGTAATATTTGGTCAACTGCTAGCGGGGCACATTAGCGTCCTGCTGCAGAGCTCCAGAATCGGGTACCTCTGGTACTGGGATCCATCTCCCATCATGCTTCATCATCGCTGACACCATTATGTACCATTTGTAACGTAGCATCCGAGTTAAGGCTGCTGAACTGCTTTTCTTATATTTTTGCACAGAAGATGATAAATGAGTGACATATTAGAATGCAGTTTATCTGGTGATACGTTGATGTTTTTGACAGATCTGATTTTATATGATAATGTCATGTACTTCAAAATACTTTTATATTCTGTATATTGATCTGTTGGGAGCATATTTACTACATAGAAAAGTGAAAACTCTCCCCCCCACACTCACCCTCTTACTCATTTATATATTCATGTCTGTTATTAATGTGGTGAGACACAAGGAGCCGTCTATGGACCGATGTCCACAGGTGGCAGCCCTGTTATACATTTAACTGTCTAATAAAAACATAAATGTTATTTCAACATACAGACAAAACAATTTGTCAGCAACAAAAACATGAAATATTTGATTTATATAACTTCTTTCTTCCATATGAAACTTAAAGACAAACAAACTACCATCACATTTTGAATTTTCTTTTTTGTTTTCTCAGAACTGTGAAAATGTAATAAAATATGAACTATATTATTATTTTAAACTTAGAGAACTTAAATAAAGGCAACACAAAAACTGAAAGAGCTTCCTCATTTATTCCATGTTTCTTTAATCTCTACTTATATTTTAAAAGCTTCAGAAATAACTTATTTGGTTCTTTTCACACTTTTCTAAGTGCAAGGGCTTTTATTTTGAAGGGTTACCCAGCAAGTTGCAGCGAAGAGGAAGAGCATTTATATATGTAAATAAAAAAACAATAAAAATATATATATATATATTTATATATACACAGTATATATATATATATATATATATAAATCGAATATACAGTATATTTATATACAGTATATTTATATATATATATATATATATATATATATATATAAATATACTGTGTTAAGCGTCGATTTATTCCCTTCTGACTAAATGTAATGATACATTTAAAACATTTTAAATGATAAGAAAATAATTTAAAGTAAATAATTACACTGTGTATAATTATCTTAACAATAATTACTATAATATAATAAAAGTTATTGTTATATAATAATAATATTGTCCTCAAATGACGAAACTGTCATATAGCTCTGATGTTCCAGTCCAGTAGAGAGCAGCATGCACTTTCAACGTTGGCTTGTAGACCACTATTAACATAAAGAAGAAGAAGTGGTAGCGTTAATATCAGTAGTAGAAGAAGACGAGGTTTGTTCCTCCTTGTTGTAAACCGGTTTCCCTCGTGAGTCCTTCTCTTTCCATCACACAGTTCATCAGATTCAAACAAACAACCGGAGTGAACCACCAGAGCCCGCATGTGTTTGACCTCAGACTCATCTCTGCTAGCCACGAATGCTAAACGAAGCTAGCGTAGCGTGCTAGCAGGAAATAGACGGAGACGGACCTACACAGCGCTAGACGGAGTCTCTGTTCTATAGAAACTAAACTGTGTTGTTCATGGACCCACAAAGTCCACATGAACCTGTCTGAGTGGACTCTGTGTTGTTTCGCTTCATTGTCTCCTGGTGTCCTACGGAGCTAATGACGTTAGCATGCTAGCAGGAAGTAGACGGACCCGAGCAACACAGCGCAGGTCAGAGTGAGAAAATGTCTAAAGTCCAAATGCTGAGATGTTTAGTCAACCAGCGACTAACTGCGACTGCTGAAGAGATATTTGGTGTGTTTGAAAGAACGATAGCAGAGTACGAGGAGGAACTTTCTCGTTCCAAAGAGGAGAACGAGCGACAACGGAAACTACTGGACGCTGTTTTCATCCCTCAGCTTCGGCTACACAGAGCAGGTTGGTTCTCTCTGTTTTATTATCACTTCAAACTGCTGACAAACCAGAGAGGAATGAAGTATTCACATCGCGTACTGAAGTATTCACATCACGTACTGAAGTATTCACATCGCGTACTGAAGTATTCACATCGCGTACTTAAGTATTCACATCGCGTACTTAAGTATTCACATCGCGTACTGAAGTATTCACACATCGCGTACTTAAGTATTCACATCACGTACTGAAGTATTCACATCGCGTACTTAAGTATTCACATCGCGTACTGAAGTATTCACATCGCGTACTTAAGTATTCACATCGCGTACTGAAGTATTCACACATCGCGTACTTAAGTATTCACAGTATTCACATCATGTACTGAAGTAAAATTATAGGTACTGTACTCAAGTATTTCAAAACTCTGCAGCTTTATATTTCACCTCCACTAGTACACACACACAGTAGTACTTTTTCTACATCTCAGAGGTATTTTTTTATATATATTTTTTGTTTGTCAAAGCGTCACGTGTTAAAGCTGCATTCTCTCTAGTGTCCACCAGGGGGCGACTCCTCTGGTTGTATAGAAGTCTATGAGAAAATGACTCTACTTCTCTCTTGATTTATTACCTCAGTAAACATTGTAAACATGAGTTTATGGTCTCAATCTCTAGTTTCAAGTCTTCTTCAATACAGCATGATGTTCATTTAGTAAGTGATGGTCCATTTAGAGTCACACAGACCATAAAGCAGGGGATGCTTTAGGGGCGGGGCTACACAGTGATTGACAGGCCTCTACCAGAGACGTATACGGCGTCTCTACGTCGCTCCTCCTCAGTCCACATATGCTCACTTCCGTTTATCGGATGCATAAAAACAAACATGGTGACGGCCGTAATCCAAGATGTCGACGTAAAATCGCCGAACTCGAGGCTTCATAACATCCGTCCACAAACCAGTGGGTGATGTGATGATGACTACGTCAATGTCTTATAGTGTACAGTCTATGGTACTAACACAAGTGATGGTGGGTGTTTACGTTCATAATGATAATTATGAACAAGAATATTTCTTGTCCTTCAAAAATTCATTGTGGAAGCGTCTATGCTGCCCTTTCTCCTTGTTTCTGGTATCATTAAAACAGACGGCTACTAGTATCAGACAGCACCCCCGAATATCTACCATCGACATGCAGGTGTGAACATCAACCTTTCCTATATGCTGATGACATCATTTTATTTCCACCCAGCATGCAACAATAAACAACTAATAAGGTCCTTATCCTTTGCCCATAAATACATTAAAAAAGGCGGGTGTGTACTCTCTGTACCCACGTGTGTTTTGTGGTTGAGAGAAATGGCAAACATTACACCTGGAGAGACTTCAACTTTATAATCAAGATGGAGGAAGTGTGTTCCAAAGATCTGGGATCTATGTATGTAGCCTTTTGTCCCTGATGCTTAGACCTGGCGGAAACTCTGCATTATTGCAAAAGCAGGATTTGACTGTTTTTGGTTTTAAGTTGGAGCTTGTTTTGAACTAATGATTCATAAATAAGGGTCATGAAATACTGATTTCTAAGACGTGTGTATGTATTTCATTATCCGCCACAGACGTCCAGCAGCTGTTAGTGGTTAAAGAAGAGCAGCAGGAGTGGAGCTCCAGTCTGGACCAGGAGGACCCAGAGCCCCCCCACATTAAAGAGGAACAGGAGGACCCAGAGCCCCCCCACATTAAAGAGGAACAGGAGGACCCAGAGCCCCCACACATTAAAGAGGAACAGGAGGAACTCCAGACCAGTCAGGAGGGAGAGCAGCTTCAAGGTCTGGAGGAGGCTGATATCAAGTTCTCATTCACTCCTGTGAAGAGTGAAGATGATGAAGAGGAAGCTCAGTCCTCACAACTTCAAAGACAAACTGAACAGATGGAAACAGGAGCTGATGGAGAGGACTGTGGAGGACCAGAACCAGACAGGAACTCAGATCCAGAGACTGAAGACTCTTCTGAACCCGAGACTGATGACAGTGATGATTGGAAACAGAACAGAGACCACCAATCAGGTTCAAACTCTCTGAAAAATGAGCTTGATGATGAAGAGGAAGCTCAGTCCTCACAGCTTCATCAAAGACAAACTGAAAAGATGGAAACAGGAGCTGATGGAGAGGACTGTGGAGGACCAGAACCAGATAAGAACTCAGATCCAGATAGTCCTTTACAACCAGCTGCTGATGACGAGACGTCACCTTCCTCTGAATGTGAGACTGATGACAGTAGAGATTGGGAGGAGACTAAGAAACCTCGGTCAGATTTAAACCATCTGCAAAATGATGAGGTACCTGTAAGTGATACGGACTGTAATACTGGAAAAACATCAATCAGCTTCTCTGAATGTGCTGGAAGCTTTGGCAACAAGAGAAATCTGAAGAAACACACCGAGTCCAAAACAGGAATGAAACCATTTAGTTGCTCCGTTTGTGGTAAAACATTCAAGAAAAGGTCTGGTTTGATCGCACACTTGAGAATTCATACAGGAGAAAAACCTTTCACCTGCTCGGTTTGTGAAAAAATGTTTAAAAGCAAAGGGGAGGTTGAGACGCACCAAAGAATTCACACGGGGGAGAAACCATTTAGTTGTTCATTTTGTGGTAAAAAATGCACGCAACAAAGTAATCTAAGAAAACACTTGACTGTCCACACCGGGGAGAAACCGTTTAGTTGTTCAGTTTGTAATAAAACATTTGCGCAACAAAGTAATCTGAGAAAACACTTTAGTGTCCACACGGGGGAGAAACCATTTAGTTGTTCAGTTTGTAATAAAACATTTACGCAACGAAGCAATCTGAGAAAACACTCGATTGTCCACACGGGGGAGAAACCATTTAGTTGTTCAGTTTGTAATAAAACATTTACGCAACAAAGTAATCTGAGAAAACACTTGATTGTCCACACGGGGGAGAAACCATTTAGTTGTTCAGTTTGTAATAAAACATTTACGCAACAAAGCAATCTGAGGAAACACCTGTGTGTCGACGACGGGGAGAAAACATTTACTTGCGGCGTTTGCGAAACAAGATTCACTCGGCTCGTTCTTTTAAAAAAACACAAGTGTGTGCAGCAGAAATAAGTGAAGCTGCAGGACGCTAAATTCGCTTGTCTTTACTTTGTTTTGTCTTTGGCGCTGTGCTTTTTGGTTTTACATGCATTCATTGATTTTATTGTCTCAATGCATCTTTTTTCCCATATGCAGTAACATGTTAAACATCTTTTAAATGTGATATATATAAATAAAATTGCTTGACTTAACTTCTTCCGTACTGCGTTAAGCATGTTGTCTCATTTCCAGTTATCGGTGTTACTGGTAGCTTATTGTAGCTACTTTAGCTCAACCCAATTAATTTATAGTCCTCATTGCAGCGGCTAATTACCCGCTTTACCGTTAAACTATATACAGGCATGTTGGCAACTTTCTCGCTAATTCCCACGGCTGTTAACGTTATGTGCATTTCTGCTAGCTTCCGTACTTTAGCGTAGCAGTTAGCTGTTACCCTGTAAAATGTTTCGCCACTCCTATGCCTCCTATTGGTGATGACGGCACATGTAATAAATTAAGTGTATGTGCTGTTTCGGAAGCGACGCTTAGTACATTTGGAAGCATCAATTGTAGCTGTAGTTAACCAGCCACTAGTAGCAGGTCAGGGGGCGACTCCTCTGGTTGTATAGAAGTCTATGAGAAAATGACTCTACTTCTCTCTTGATTTATTACCTCAGTAAACATTGTAAACATGAGTTTATGGTCTCAATCTCTAGTTTCAAGTCTTCTTCAATACAGCATGATGTTCATTTAGTAAGTGATGGTCCATTTAGAGTCACACAGACCATAAAGCAGGGGATGCTTTAGGGGCGGGGCTACATGGTGATTGACAGGTCTCTACCAGAGACGTACGTTGCCCTACAGAATTATTGGCACCCTTTAGTAAAAATGAGCAAATCGTCATGATCTTTCATTATAAATATTCACAAAAATCTAACCTTTCACTGAAGTAACATTATTGAAAGAAACATTCAATTCTTGATCCTGAATCAAAAATATATGTGCCACAATTATTGGCACCCCTTCATTTAATATTTTGTGCAGCCTCCCTTTGCCTCCTTGAATGGGGGATGAGGTTGGTGAACACATGGCACTGGATCTGAGACCGTTCCTCCGTGCAGAATCTCTCCAGATCCTTCAGATTCCGAGGTCGACGCTTGTGGAGTCTCCTCTTCAGCTCATCCCACAGTTGTTCTACGGGCTTGAGGTCGGGGTACTGTGATGGCAAAACCTTTATTCTGTGGTCAGTGAATCATTTTTGTGTAGATTTGGAGGTGTGCTTCGGATCATTGTCCTGCTGGAAGGTCCAACCACGGCCCATTTTAAGCTTCCTGGCAGAGGCTGTTAGGTTTTCATTTAATATCTGCTGGTATTTGATGGAGTCCATGATACCATGTATCCTAACAAGATGTCCAGGGCCTTTGGAAGAAAAACAGCCCCACAGCATCAAAGATCCGCCCCCATACCTCTCAGTGTGTATGAGGTGCTTCTCTGTATGGTTATCTTTCTGTTTACGCCAAACCCACCTTTGATGTTTGTTGCCAAAAAGCTCTGTTTTGGTCTCATCTGACCACATAACCTGGTCCTATTGAACGTCCCAGTAACGTGGGCGCTTTAGTTTGTTGTTGATTGACAGCAGAGGCTTTTTTGATGTAGTAGGTGGCGTCTGATGGTAGTTTTGGAGACGTTCTGACCCCAAGACTCAACTAACCTCAGCAGTTCTCCAGCTGTGATCCTTGGAGATTCTTTTGCCAGTCGATCCATCCTCCTCACGGTGCGTGGGCTCAATGTACACACACGTCCTCTTCCAGGCTGATTCTTAACCTCTCCCGTCGCTTTAAACTTCTTCATTATTGCCCTGATAGTGGAAATGGGTATTTTCAACCGTTTAGAGGTTTTCTTATATCCATTCTCTGATTTGTGCAGCTCAACAACTTTCCGTCGCACATCGTCGCTGCGTTCTCGGGTCTTTCCCTCAGTGATGAATGACTGAGGGAATTTGACCTGTGTCTCCTCATATTTATACCCCAGTGAAACAGGAAGTCATGGTTGACCACTGAAGAGTTCCTCATCAAACAGGTGAAACATTTCAAATATGACTGGAATCATACTTCAGTTAGATTTGAATCATGAGATTTTCTAGGGGTGCCAATAATTGTGGCACACATGTTTTGGAGAAAAATATTTATTTAATGTCAACATTAAAAAATGTTTTCAATAATTTCACTTCAATGAAAAGGTAAGATGTTTGTGAATATTTTGAGTGAAAGACCAAGAGGATGAACAGCCTGTTTTGCTGATATTCACTCAGGGTGCCAATGATTCTGGAGGGCACCGTATACGGAAATACCAAATATGGTCACTTCACTTCACTGGTAGCAAAATGTCCAAAATGACCACCGTAATCCAACATGGTGCCGATCCAAATTGCCAAACTCGAGGCTTTAAGACGTCCACAAACCAATGGGTGACGTCACCATGACGTTCTACCACCGTGCTACAGAAAGTGAACGGATGAGTGGAGCAACGGAGCAACGGAGCAACGGAGCAGCAGATTCACGGTTCGGATCGGCACAAAAGTAAAAGAAGAGCAAACATAACTTACAGATCCCTGATCGTGTGTTTTCTGCAGCAGATACTTGCCGATCATCGCTGATCCATTTTGACTCTGAAGTCAGTAAACCATCAAACATTCTAAATATTATCCTTTTATTTTGTTATTGTAATTTATATATATATATATTTTGTAAAAAACTTATTTTTATGGATTAAAACAAATAGTTTTAATGATCATTAGAGCTATTGTAAACAGGTCATAATTAATCTCTAACATCTCATTTATCTTAATGTGAAAACATCTGATCCACCAACAACACTAAACACAAACATTCTCAATATGCTAGTTTTAATATAGGATCACACATAATACATGTAGAAAATAAAAGATCACATTTATGACATTCATAAGATGAACATTTTATCATTATTTAGCATAATATACAAATACAAAGTGAGAAAAATCCAGCAACATTCAAAAAAGCTCTTGAACCTTCAGACTGTTAACGGCAAATCAAGATCTCATCATCGTGTTATTTCAAAGACAAAGTCAATTATTTACTTGTTATAACTCTGTTATGCATTCATAACGTATTTCCATCTGTTTACTGAAATGTAAAACTTAGTTGAATCTTTCCTCAGAGGTTCTGTGTGAAGTGCGTCATCTTTAATTTTATGTTTAAAATCACAAAGTGAGTTAAAGTACTTCCCCAGATGTCCGCCAGGCGGCAGCAGCGCCTCACTGAATAATTCACCTGTTTCCCTGAAGACGTTTCAGCTTGTTTGTGACATTTATCAGTTTCTGTTCAAAAACAAACAAAAAACATTTACACACAAATGAAGATTTACCAACAGACACAACAAACCCTTTAAAACGTCCTTTATGTGTCTCATGAATCAAGATGATGTGTTCATAGATACAGTAAAACTATAATATTGTAGGTTTAGTAATGTGTTGATTAACAGACACATTAAGTGATTTTTATGAAAGCGTTACTAATGTGAAAACATTACATTTCTCTAAAGTTCAATTCATGAATCCTGACAACAAAAAAGCTGCTCACGAACTTTAAAAAAGTTTTTACTGACCCTCATTCAAATACAAAATTACACTTTATATACATATACTTTGTATTAACAGCTTAAACTTGTGAGTAAAATATTAACTGGAATGCAAATGATTCATTGAAAATCACATGAACGCGCCATCATTCATAGCGATGACGTGTGTGTGTGTGTGTGTGTGTGTGTGTGTGTGTGTGTGTGTGTGTGTGTGTGTGTGTGTGTGTGTGTGTGTGTGTGTGTGTGTGTGTGTGTGTGTGTGTAAGTGGGTGTGTTCACCTGGTCTCGGTGTGTGTCTCTCTAAAGGCAGCAGGTATTCTGTTGCCGCATTTTCGTCTCCGTCTCTGTTGGAATAAAGACTTGAAGAAGCGCTCGTGATGGATCTGTTCGCCTTTAAGACGCTTCCGTTTCTGCTCTCTTTTATCGGTAAGAAGAAGAATTAAAAACACTCCGTTTGTGATTATTAAACTGCAGATAGATCGATTATTCATGTGTTTTATTTATCTATTTCATTCATGTTCTCGCTGCGTTTCGTGTGTGTTGATGGAAATATGGCGCCTGGGTGTAGCCTGTTGGAACTCATGCTAAATGAATGTAAAGTCATATATTTTATTCCCTGTAACGAACATAATAGTATCAGTTTATTCCTGTATGGTATCAACAGCTACATGTATTTCCCCCAAGTTCCCGTTTCCCTGCTTTACCAGGTCAAAGGCACCACAGTTCTTTTCAAATTCAACTCCAAAAATTATAAAGAAAATCTGAATTGTGTTATTTGTGTCCGAATCCAACACAATAACAGCTGTTTGGTCTTACTTTTAGATTGGGTGCTCAAGTGAAAAAGTAGGAAATAAACTCGTTGATTGTTAAAGTGGCGGGTTGGTGTGATGAGGACTATCGGCTCAACGTGGAGCTGCGCGTGGGGAGAGGAACGGGACCGCGCCACAGCCCGCCGGAGAATCCTCCGTTTATTCCAGATGTCTTAGTCTCAAAGTCGTTGGTTGAAGGTTGTCAGTGCGTCGAACAACAAAAGGCAATCTTTAATTCGGCCAACTGGATTTTTCCAAAATGTAAATAAATATGAAACAAGGAGTCTCAGTCTGCATCATCTGACTTCCTCCTTATATTGAACACAAGAAGTGTAAAATATCTACAGATCTAACTTTGACTTTTCTCTCTCCTGACTTCAGGATTCTGTGGTGGAGAAAACATCCTGCCGCCGGGTCCGATCGACGCGAATGTGGGGAAAACTGTGACCCTGAAGACCCTGGTCGATAAACTAGACTACATAGCTCTAATCTGGAGTTACAGCGACGGAAAAGAATTGTTTAATATTCTTACTGGGCTTACGGCTGGCGTTACCGTGCACGCGTCTTACGAGGGAAGAGTGAAGTTAAACGAGACCAACGGCTACCTGACCATCGGGCCCCTGACGGAGGCGGACAGCGGAGACTACAGCGTGAGCATCGTATCACTTTCAGGAACCGTGGCCGGAGAAATCAAACTCAGAGTTCTGGGTAAGTAAACAAAAACAACACAAATATGAAATACTGCCCCATGCCTTCAAACAATCCACAACAAACGCGTCAAACATATTGTTTGATGCTCGCAGCGTCTCTGTGAATCGAAGCCAATTTAAATGAGTGTTTCACCCCCTGCTGGGTGTGGTCCTTTCTAAACCGGGTCTCTACTGATGCTGCTGCCTGGACTGCATCAGAGCTCTCAGAGATCCAGATCAGAGGGTTTCCATTCATGGTTTGGGGTTCACAGTGTGTCACTCAGAACCAGTCCACATACAAGCGCTCGAATTTCTAACGCAATCCGGAAGCCACGCCTGTTAACCGGCGCAGCGCCGATGGAGTGCAGGTCACCCTGCCTGCCGCTCCCACACAGCGGAGGGACTATGTTTCCTGGCGGAGGGAACATTAGTTTACTCGACAACTGAAGTATGTGAGTTCCTTTCTACACGGTGATTTAAAGTGGTGCCTTTCTTTATAACATCACCGTGCAGTAGTGCCTCCTGTGTTTCAGTTGAATCTGTTTTTCCTGTTAAGAAGTTGTGACGTCATGGTGTGATTCAACAGCAGCCTCCTCGCGCGCTCCGCAGGGCGCGGCTCTCACTGCTGCACTTGAATCACATTACAGTCGGATCTTTTGTTTAAAGCTCAAAACGCCTCACTGCTTCACTATTGTACAGTCCTCATATGTCGCTTTAAAACACACACACACACACACACACACACACACACACACACACACACACACACACACACACACACACACACACACACACACACACACAGTCATGAATGCAGTTTTTCTTTGTTAAAAAGCCTTTTTGTTGCACAAACATACTTTTTTTTTGCAGTACGCTACAGCTGTTCTTAAAAAATGTATTGCTGGTGCTAACGTTAGCTTAGCACAAACCATGAAGGTTCTGCTACCTAACAGTTAAAAGAACAGTTTAAATAAATGTCAAAAAGCTGACATCTGAAAACCAGCAAGTGTTTGATTCTTCTTCTTGAGAAACCGGATGAAAGGATCAATCATCCGAACAGCTGATTGTCTGTTACTCCGCTGTGTTCACAGTGAATACGATCAGTCCGTGGGCTTGATGCCACAGTCCGCTCTGGTAACACAAACGTCTCCTTTAGGGCCTCGTGTCAACGACGTGATGTCAGTTTGAATCTTTGTTGATCAAAGGATTGGTCGGTTTCCCAGCATTCCTTTAGACTCCCCATTCATTCATTTTCCACACTCTGGTTTTACCAGTAAAACCAAATCACCAGTGTCTCCATGTTGGTTTGACCCTCAACGTTGGGACAGCTTAAGAAAAAGAAGAAAACTCCAAAGTGACGACTCCCTGCAGTGAGAACTGGTTACCGCTCCCTCACGTTGTTCCCACGCACCTATACGGTTGCATAAGCGTTCATGAAAAAAATACAATTGTAGAAAAGGAGCTCCAGGATAATAGAGAACGAGTCCAGCAGGTCGAGTTGGTGCCGTTTCTCTGCCGTCTTTCATTCGGATGTTGATTTCAGAGCACAGTAGAGATCCTGTGGAGAGAAACCGTCCTCTGGTTATTAATGCACCCTGATGTTGAACCATTAACTGCTCATTTGTAACAAATCTATAAGAATCCGCCCTGAAACACGTGCAGAGTCCTCAGAATCCGGCAGTTTAGCTGCTGTTTTTGAGTCCGTTTTGTTTTGTCATTTAGGTTTTAAATATCGATGGTTTCATTTAACATCACGCACAAAATAAACAACAATGATACAAGTTTGTTCCTGAGAATAAAAGAGCGTCCCCCTAACTGTCCCACGGTATAGTCTGCTGCTCCGTCTGTTAGGATCCGATTCATTCATGTGCTCCTCCTCCTGTTCCTCCACAGAGCCGGTGTCTAACGTGGTCATCAAGTCCAACGTGCCCGAGGCCATCGAGCACAACAGCACCGTGGTCCTGACCTGCTCCGCCAAAGGCTCCTCACTGAACTTCGCCTGGATGAAGGGCACCGCGCCCTTCCCAGCCGACAAACGGATCACAGTGAAAGACGTCAGTTTAGACGGAGTTCATGCATTCATCTCTTATGTATTTGTCTGTTTTCATGAATTAAATGAAGGTCAAATTGTATGATGTATATAAAGCAGACTTTCATTCATTAACTTAATGATTCTTAAGTTCAATGTATGGAGGAACATGTGAAACACGTTTGCACTGTTTTTAAATCAAAAATGGTCTTTTTTTTTCTTCAGTTCATTTGTACATTTTAAAGCGTGATATTTTAAACGTATGTATAACTGATGTTCCCTCTCCTCTGGACTGGCCCTCAGGAGGCGCTGTCCAGTACTCTGACCATCGTAGACGTCCTCCGGACCGACCTGATGAGTCCCGTCATCTGCACCGCCGCCAACGAGCTGCAGGCGGAGAAGAGCGCCCCCTTCAACCTCACTGTCTACTGTGAGTACTGCACCCACACAGCAGGTTTCTTACCTGTCCGGTAACCCCGCCCACACGGGATCTACTTTTTTTAGCGTTTACATATTTTTAGTGTGTGGCTGTAGACTGAAGCTGGACCGAAACCTGAAAAACCTCTTAGAGACACCAGATACTAACTAAACATGTGTATCAGTGTAAACATGTGAAGTCCTTCATGTTTACCTGCGGCTCAGTCAGTCAGAGGATCGGCGGTTCGATCCCAAATTGCTCCCGTAGGAGTGTGAATGTAGAGTTAAAGCTCTGAACAAGAACAAGTCCATTTACCGTTTACACAGGAGAACGAATAAGCAACGCAAAAATGCAAAATACTCGCCTCACAAAAATTTCGGATTAAAACTCTGAGCAGAGAATGTGAATTTGCGACAGTCGCTGCGCTTTTTTCATAAAGTTTTAGTAAACCAGGATCCTATTGAGCCCAAAGCCAGAGATACCGTAAGATATTTGACTGAATTTCCTTTGTGTGGGATGCTCTGAGTGAACCTGAGTTCCTTCTGGTGAACTCTTACGCTGTTTAAGTCTTTTAAGGCTTTTATTGTTAAAGGTAAAAGCAGAAGACGCCTATAACTGATTCACCGGTTTATAATTTCACCGTCCTCCACGGATTACCACGAGTGAACACACATTACTTCATATATACGGACACATAAAATAAACACAAAATGGCTCCAACAGAGGCTTTTATTCGCAGTGCAAAAGCTCAGAAAAATCAACCTTGTTCCAGAAAAAAATGAGTTGACGTGCGAATAAATCCCACGGTGGACAGACTGTGTAATGGAGACGACTTTAGACCTTCTTTTATTATAATAATAATAATAATAACTTTATTTATATAGCACCTTTAAAAACAAAGTTTACAATAATAACAAGAACAGAAAGCTCAGTAACAGTCGAAATAAAATAAATGAATAAAATCAACAAATAAAAATAAAACAGAAAAGCGATGACATCACATAAAAGCCACACTGTAAAGAAGTGTTTTATATGTGAATCCACCCACCTGTTGGACAATGAAGCCCGTCAGACATGAGTCAGCCCGTCACACCCGACACATCATTTGTTAAACATAGTTTTCTTCTCTTTACTCTGAATCACGTTGATGCACGACCTTTGACATCATGACAGCATCCGTTCCTGTTCAGACTGTAAACCTGAGTCGACTCCTGCAGTTTAGATTGTGAGTGTCGGCCGGCCGCTCCCTCTCAGCCTTTATTAAACCCTCTGTTTACTCAGCTCCTCCACTCCTCCCACATGACTAACCTGAAAGGCAGAGAAA
Source organism: Pholis gunnellus (assembly GCF_910591455.1). Lineage (NCBI taxonomy): Eukaryota > Metazoa > Chordata > Actinopteri > Perciformes > Pholidae > Pholis > Pholis gunnellus. Next base: position 21,531,164 of record NC_136543.1, on the reverse strand, counting down.
CCACACCGACCGCTGGTTAACCCTGTTATTAATTCATCAAAAGCTCCTCCCTTTATTTTAAGTAGATTTTATTGGTTTATTTATTTTCATTGTCTTTATCTTTTTTAATTTGTATTATTTATTTACTTTATATGTGATGTGTATATATATATATATATATATGTGTGTGTGTGTGTGTGTATATATACTATATATATACACAGTATATGTGTATATATTTGTATGTGTATATATGTACTTTTAAAACATTGTGCCTCAGAAGGATCTAAAGTTTGTTACTCATGAAAGCAATAGTTTAGTCGTATAAACTTAAGAAACTTGAATAACCGGATCATGTAGCTCATGAAAAATGTGCTGCAGCTGTTATTTCAATGTGTTTAATAAACATTTAGTGTCAGATTGAACTGGGACGTCCTCATGTGACGCTGCAGTAAAAGCAGTAATGTGGACCTGCTCATGAGGTTAGTCAAGAACCGTGACCACCATCTTTATTACAAGTTGAACCCGTGTGTTCCATGTGTTGCTGTTCCACAGACGGACCAGATAAAGTCACCCTCAGTCCTTCAAGCCCTCCCAAGTTCATCAGCTCCAAATCCGTCTTCAACCTGTCGTGTTCAGCCGTCTCCAGCCCGCCCGCCAAGTTCACCTGGTTCCACGACCAGAACCAGATGGAGACCGGGGATCCGGTCCTGACTCTGGAAATCATCAAAAAACACAGCTATGGGAATACAACGGGCAACTACACATGTAGGGCCAACAACGAGAAGACCAAACGCGACGTCGCTTCTGCTGTCGTCGTCTTCGCTGTGATCGGTGAGTGATCTAAAGCTTTCTGAGAAAACACTCCGGGTGGTTGGACCGACGGAGTCCTCGTGGTTTGAGTCGCAATGTGCAGCGTGATGTCATCACGAGGTTTTTCCTTGCAGCCTTTCTGCCATTGATTTATTCCATCGGTGAACATTGTGAACATGAGTTTATGGTCTCAATCTCTAGTTTCAAGTCTTCTTCAATACAGCCGTTCCAATCTGTTTGCTTTAGAGTCACACAGACCATAAAGCAGGGGATGCTTTAGGGGCGGGGCTACACAGTGATTGACAGGTCTCTACCAGAGACGTATATGACGTCTCTACGTCACTCCTCCTCAGTCCAGATATGGTCACTTCCTGTTCACTGGTTGCAAAAAATCCAAAATGGCGGCGGCAGAACTCAAGGCTTCAAAACAAAGACTACGTCCTCTTCTTATATACAGTCTTTGTTCGCACCACGAAAACATCATGATTGTCGGGGGAAGCATCTGAAAGTGAAAACAAAGACACGTTCATTCCGGCGTCTGTCCGCGGACTGTTGTTCCCTCTGTTGTCCTCATGAAGCACTCTGCTGGTAGCAGCTAAAAAATGAGTTTTGACAGTCAGACGTTCATGGTTCCCAGATGATTGACGCTCCTGACTTTCGTAATCCTCCGTCTTTTACTCTCGCGTCGCCACGACATTCACATTCGTGGTATTTACTGAAATGACAACAATTAGGATTGTCACGAAACCTGGCAGGGAACAAACAAAAACTGTCCTTGAACTATAAACTATAACATTTTTAAATATATGGCTGCAATCTTTAAACGATAATGTGTACAAGCACATTTCAGCAGCGTGGCTAAATAAAACAAAATCATTTCACCATTAAGACTGAGACACACTGACAAAAAAGAAGAAAACGAAGCCGACTGAAACCTTTTTCTTTTCTCGGTGACATACCTTCGAGGCACGAGACTGTTACTCAGACTCACATTAGTCATTCGAGCGTTGCTGGTGACACAAACAGTCTACAGCGACCACAGCGGACACATGCGAGGTGTTGAAACGTTGAGCGACACGCAGAGAATCCCTCAAAAGGTTCAACATGAATGTGTGCTGTCTGTCATTATACCGCCAAGGAATCTGTTTTTGGAGGATGTTGTTTTCAAGTTGGCGGCAGAATGTTTTCCTTGTGTGTGTGTGTGTGTGTGTGTGTGTGTGTGTGTGTGTGAGTGAAACCTGCTGGGTTGGAGGATGGTCTAACATCGTGGCCTGAAGAGTTTCAGGCTTTTCTTTCTTTTTCTTTGATAACTGAGAGAGAGAAGCAGGAGGAAAAAGGAAATGAGATGCACTCTCCCTCTCTGTGTGATCTGCTATCAGAGCTTGTCCTTGCTTAGCTGACATAGCCCGGTCAGTCGTGCATGGCTTTTTTTAGTGCACGTTTAGTGCACGTGAGCGTGCACCACTGGTTAGCTCACGGCCGCCGCTCTGCTCTGCTTTCGTACGGCGGTTACAGCCGATGACGCCGCCCTCCGTAGCACCTGTAACACTGTTAGCTCTCTCAGCAGTGTCGCCAGTGTTTTGCGCTGCTAGCATCGCTAGCGGTCGCCATGTTGAGAGCCATGCGGAGGCAATACAGATGCTCCCGAACTTGTATGAAGCACGTTTAAAGTGTTTGGCAGATTGAAACAGAAGGAAACAGTCAAATGTCTGAGAGGATTATTCTGTATGTCTGAATGGTTTTTCGTGCTTTTTGGTTGTAGAAAATCCTCTTTACAAATAGATATATTCAATTGCATTATGGGAAATGTAGGATTCGGTCTTTTGGGGGCTTGACTAATACTAGGGACTAAAGGTCAGGATATCTTGGACTCTGTTGCTTCAGTTTTGTCCGTTCTTTTTTCAACAGCAGCATCTTTTAGTCCTCGACTTAGAGCTGCTTCTTCTTCTCTCTCACTCATTTTAACTTGGTTTTATTTCATTTAATCAGGTTTATTATCTTCGAAATGTACAACGTTGTTTGCCATTTTACCAAAGTTGTGAAAGTAGATGTATGAAAAAAAGTCAAGAAAAAGTACAATATAAAAGAGAAATAAAATCTCTCTCTTATTAATGTTCACAGAGCCCATCGCAAGCGCTAAAGTCAGCGGTCCGACTGGCATCCTCATCGCCGGCAACAGCACGGCCAACCTCAGCTGCCAGGCGACGGGCGGCGCCGTGGAGACCACGACCTGGCTGAAAGACGGCAAAACTCTGTCTGCTTCCAGCCGCCTGGTGATCTCCGCCGACAAGAGGTCATTGATGATCAAAACGCTGGAGAAACAGGACAACGGAGAGTTCACGTGCCAGCTCACCAACGCCGTCAGCAACGTCAAAGACTCCTACAAGATGGTGGTCAACTGTGAGTGTTTTGTTTTGCTGAGAGACGGTGACGCAGGGTTTTACGGTTTTACACTGCGAGACGTTTACGGCCGTGTATTTGTTTGTCTCGGCACTGATTTACTTTTTATAGCACTTTTATTTCCAGAACTTATTTAGAGGTCCATAAAAATGGTACACGGCAATAAGCGGATATGTGATCCATGTGTAAAGATTATAAGGTTGACTCTGCATGTGGTGGTCAAACAGTAGTGACAAGAAGAATTACATCCTTCTTACATCATTTACATACAATTACATCATCCTCTGTTTCACCTCCAGATGGTCCTGAACCAGCTATGGTTAAGGGTGAAGATGCCGTAGAGGTGAAAGACTCAGTAAAGCTCGTCTGCTCCGCCGCCTCCGTCCCTCCCGCAAACTTCACCTGGAAGTTGAACGGCACTTTGACCCCCGTGAAAACGGCCCAGTATCCGATCGAGAACGCTGTCTACAAAGACACCGGAATGTACACGTGCGAGGCGCACAACGCCGTCACTGGCAAGACCACCACGTACACCCACACCCTGTCCGTCAAAGGTGAGCTCCATGTCTGTGGCCTGGAACCTCGGGTCTGTTTTCTAAGGGAATACACTGATGCTCAGCTTAGTTTGTCTTTCTTTCTTTGGGCTCTCTGTTACATTATTGCCTTATTTTATTTAAAAATCTGTTTTTAAAGGTGCTACAAAAGTAGAGTTATTATTATCAGTTGCACATTTGTATGAGCAGTACGGCGTCTAAATTACTCAAAGATTAGTTCAAAAGCTTTCCCTCTCCAGACAGCTTCATTCTACTTCTGTAAACTCAGAGTGCTTTGACAGTAAATGTACTTTCATTTCCCAAACTACTTTCGTTCCAATCAACCAACAGTTAAGACAGACAGGACAGAGCTGGAGAGTTCTCCCCACAGATGACACCACAACGTGTTTTTCTTACGTCATCGCCCAGGCTAAAGGAAACCAGTCTGGCAGCAGCGTCCGTTTGTTTACCAGTAAAGTTCCAGTTTAGTCAAATACTTATTTTCATGGCAGGAAACCTCTAACATCCTTGTGACGACATTCATTCTAATGCTAGCATGCTATTATGCATTTTTAACATCCAATAGCCGTTACCTTTAGTGGTAACATACAAGCTAACAAGCTAATGTTAGCGATCAGGTCAAAGCTAAGATGTCCTCCAGAGAGGATAAACTCTCTTGGTGAACGTATCAGGCTGCAAAAGCCTGTTTTTTCAGGAACACGTCCACTTGTCCAAAGTTTAAGTTCATGACATAATACTTCTAAAACTAAGGAGCTTTTGGGCTCTGCTGTATTTGAGGTTACTGCTAATCTTAGCATGCTGCAATGCTAAATATTAACTGCATGTTAGCATGGTTAACTCTATAACCATGCCCAGTAACTATACATTGGCTTGTATAACTCCTAACACACTGTATGTCAATGCATTATATTATCTAATATCTTTTTGTTATGTGATATCAGTTGGAGCCTGTAATTACCTGTAACCTCTCCTAGACAGGTGAAATGAATGTGTAACACAGATGCTGTGGTCAATTTTATGTCTGCTTTTTTAACAAAAGAAAACGAGCAGCAGCAGCTTCCCGGTTTCGTTCTCAGGATTATCTCGTGTTGGAATGTGGCTCTTAAAGTTATGCATATCACTTGTTACATGTGGATGTGCAGAGATCACTTCTGCAGAAGTTGCTTCTTGCCACCTGCAATCAGATTGAGTTGTATATTAATTTCCATCCTGTGGTTTCTCTTCTGAGACGCGCCGTTGTCTGTAAACATGGCAGCAGTTTGCACACAATGTAACTTCTGTTTCTGTTGATTGAATGTCGGGACATCCCACTGCACGATTTTGATTTAAGTGCATTTACATTGAAGCGTTCCCTCCCAGCAGGATTTAAAATCTTGTTGTTTGTTTTGTAGAAGAAGGAGCGTTGGATGAAGGTCTCTCAGACGGAGCCATCGCTGGAATCGTCATCGCCGTCCTCGTCGCTCTCGGTGCCGCCATCGGCCTAATCGTGTACTGCAGACAGAAAGTACCGTAAGTACTCTGCGTTCTCTCTGTCTGGATCAGAACACGGTGACAAGAGGAGGAGATGTGCTCTCTCTGTGGAGCTCTCTCACAAAGCTGCTTTTGGTTTGCAGGCGAACCTCCTGACTGGAGGTTGTAGGCTGCAAAACTAGTTCCCAAGTGGGATCTCGGCTGAGAGTGTGTTTGTTGTTTGACTTTGGCAATATGAGAATCATTGTCACATTGTCCAGTTTGTAAAGTTACAGAATTGTCACACACGCTCCCTGATTCCCACATCGTAAAAGGGGAGTTTCAGAAGAAAGATGCACTTTGTTTCCAGCACACAGAGGCTTTTACTAGAAAGTTGTGTTATCTCGGAATGTTTTCAGGTGTTTCTTTTTCCAAGTTGTGCTCTGGTCTTGCTGTTTTTTTATTATTTATTTAGGTAGTTAATGATTGCAAAACACTGCCTCCTCTACGGCTGTTCCCTGGTGTAAAATAGCAGATTTGCCTTCATTGGAACAAAGAAACCAAACCAGTTGATCCGACCCGGGAGTGATATATCCGTCATACTCCATGATTTCATGCTTGAGTGTTAAAATGTACAAATACATGTGTGTGTGTGTGTGTGTGTGTGTGTGTGTGTGTTATCTGACCCTCTTTATTTAAGTGTGTGTGTGTGTGTGTGTGTGTGTGTGTGTGTGTTATCTGACCCTCTTTATTTAAGTGTGTGTGTGTGTGTGTGTGTGTTATCTGACCCTCTTTATTTAAGTGTGTGTGTATGTGAAGCATATCTGTCCTTTTCTTTCTTTGTGTGTCTGTATGAATTCTTGTCAGCAACTTCATGACCTTCTAGGAAATTCTCCTCATTCCTCTCACGCCTTGGCGTCTTGCAACATGTCAGACTGAAGTAATCACACACACACACACACACACACACACACACATGCAAATACATGCACACACTCCGTCGAGCTGCCACGCCCTTCAACACTTTTGCAGTAACTGTCACAGAAACACCCATAATTCACTACATACCTCCTGCAACAGTTTTTGTTGTGTTGAAAATGTCTCCAAACAGAATTCAGGCCTCGTATCTACGGGCGTGTTTAAAAAACTAAAAGACAAAAGAGTGATTCAGGACAATTCGACTCCAATGCCTTCGCAGATCTGTTGCTAAACGTGTTTTGGCTTTTCTTTTCTTAATGACTTAAACTTGTGAAACAATGTGCCATTGTGACATCATTGGACCTGAAATGAAGACATGAGTCCCTAAAGACTTGATTTGATACTTGAAAGTTTTGCAGCTGTAAAAATCCTGGAACCGTAAATCTGTGCGACCTTTTAAAGCTCAAAGCGTTAACCTCTCGTCTCTAACGCTAACCCTTCATGATATTTGCACAGGAGATGAAGGTTTATAACTTGTTTAAGTTATATCAAAGCTTACAGTTATGCATAATTAAGGGAGTTTGTCCAGCGTTCTGTTTTACTAAAAGAAACTCTTTTTATTTGGAGGACATGTTTAGTTTTAAACACGTTTTTTTTACGAGCCAAAATTAGCATCCCAGTTAACGTGAATTACGGATGCACATTGCTAAACAAGCTAGCTAGCGCTTTTTTTAATTTGAATAAATAAAAGGGAAATTTAAAAAAAGGGAAATTTATAAAAAGTGTATATATATATATACTTATATTTCAAATATATTTTAGCATCTACTTTGTTTGTCTATTTGCCTATTATTTAAATCAGTTGCTTTGTTTTCTTGAAAATAACTTTGACCTTTGGAAACTGCGTTATAAATAATAATAATCATAATAACAACAATAATAATATATTGGTCACTTTTGGTTTGTGAAGACACTCGACTGGAACGAACCCCAAATACGGCGGCTGCAGCCACATGAAGCAGCGTTACGATCAGATTAGATCCTTTCTGAAGAAAGGTGCGTGTCTTTTCTAGACAGCATCAGTGATGCAATGCTGCACCACATCCGGAAGCTAGCATCCTGAAACAAATAGCAGAACAGATGAGTCGGTGACAGACCAACACGCTCCCCCGACTCGGACAACTTGAAACCGAAAGTTTGCAGTGTATGCATATAGTGTTTGCATATAGTGTTTGCATATAGTGTTTGCATATAAGTCTGCGTGACTTATATGTTATCACGTGCTCATATCCCCGAAGGTCTGCGTGGACCACTTGGACCCATTTCACAGCAACAAAATGTGTGAATACATCTGTGGAGGCATGAGGCCCAATTTTGGAGCGTATTTGGCCGCTCAGCTTGCAGCTTTGACTCTCGAGTGTTGAGCTGTTTCGTCTTGGGCTGCACTTTTCTTCTTCTTCTTCTTCTTCTTCTTCTTCTTCTTCTTCTTCTTCTTCTTCTTCTTCTTCTTCTTCTTCTTCTCTGTGTTGCTCTGCAGCGATGCAGCCGACCAATCGTCCCAGCTCACCCTGCGACAAAACCAGTTGGTGTAGAAAAGCATTGACGTTGCTCCCCACAGACTGTAGATAAGAAGTGGACGTAGTCGTAGTGGCTTCACTCATTGGTTTGTGGACGGATGTTTTGAAGATTCAAGTTTGCCGATTTCGCCGTTGCCATGTTTTTTTTCCCGCAAACGATGAACGGAAGTGACCATATTTGTACTGAGTGACGTAGAGACGCCGTATACGTCTCTGGTAGAGACCTGTCAATCACCGTGTAGCCCCGCCCCTAAAGCATCCCCTGCTTTATGGTCTGTGTGACTCTAAATGGACCATCATTTACTAAATGAACATCATGCTGTATTGAAGAAGACTTGAAACTAGAGATTGAGACCATAAACTCATGTTTACAATGTTTACTGAGGTAATAAATCAAGAGAGAAGTAGAGTCATTTTCTCATAGACTTCTATACAACCAGAGGAGTCGCCCCCTGGTGGTCAGCTGCAAATACACGTTGAGACTTTGATTGACATTTGAGTCATTTTATGTTTCTCACCAAGCTACAGGGTAACTTTTGTGTTTCTAATAACTTTTGAGAGAATTCTTTGCTGATATTTTCTAATGAAAAGTTTCAGCAGAAGATATTTATTCTCAGCCTTGAAGAGATTCTGGAGGAAACCCTCTTTGTATAATATCCCCTCCCCCCCTTTACTTCCTCTTCTGTCATTCAAGCGGGACCCGATGATCACCAGAGGCCACCGAGGTCACCAGGTGTCAGGTAGAGCTGGTTTTCAGCTGTAGAGCACCTCTCGGCGCCCCGGGGCCCAACGGATGATTGACTCGTATGTCCCTTTGTCACTTTATCTTCATCGCCGTCATCGTCACTGTTAGCAGGTGTCAACACTGGTGACGGGAAGCCTTTGTTCTGCAGCGGGCCTCCATGTTGGGTGTTGTGGGTTGGAGGTGACCACCTCAGGCGATGGTTCAGGATTCATTTTAGACATTGTAAATGCTGAGAGGAGTTTTTGCTCTTTATGTTCCTTGTGTGTGGAGAACCGGTACAGGTGGTGCAGAGTTACAGGTGTAGTTTTTGCATTATTTAAGGAGTCAAATCAGCAAACATGCTGCCACGTTAGGGGATAAAATGAACTCTGTGTTGGCTTCCAGCAACAGGTTTTTATTAAAAACATGTTGTTGTTGTCCTGAAGATCTAAAACTGAAACCGGTTCTCTTCAGGTCACAGCAGCAACACACACCTGTTGTGTGGGAGACGGATACAGAATAAAGATCTCTTCCTCTGATAGTCGAACAGGAGCCCGTATGAACTTTAGGGAAGAAGAGGAATTAGCCGATTCAGCAGACACGCACTAAAACCACCGACACAAAACATGCAGATCCGCCTGATAAAACCTGGTGTGAGAGGATTTACAGTCAGAATCCAACAACGGAAATGTGAACTCAAGGACAGCAACTAACAACTGTTTGGAAAGTCAACGAATCAACGAACGAGTCAACGAACTATTATTATTATTATTATTATTAATAATAACAATAATAATAATAATAATAATGTATTGGATCAGATATTGTTCCAGTTTTAGTGGTGAAAAGTAAAACGATTCACTTTAGTGAACAAAGGCAGGAAGTGTATTTAGCAGCTTCCCTTTCCAGAGCGTCATGTAGAACTTGATTTAGGATCAACGTGTCGTGATTCAGTCATCGCCGGTTTCCTCCACAAACTCCGACCTCTAAAACCTAAACAGTACCGACCTGCAGCGCCTCGTGCTTACAAACGTGCTCCAGTTATGAGCAGTTCAAAGCGTGTTTTCATGCTTTTATCGGACTCGTCTTTTAGAATATGAAGACATACAAGTATTTGAAACTAGATTCAAATAAGAACAACTTTATGTGGCAGAAATGTGTTTTTGTTCTGTTCATTATGACACAACACCTCAAATTTGTCTTTTTTTTTTTTTGCCAAAAAGTTAAAAGTGAGTCAAGAAACCAGTCGACTCAGCAGTTTGGAGACATTTGCTGGAGGAGAATCTACATTTATTCACTTAACACAACCTTTGGATTTGATGTTGAAGGAAAAGATGACTCGACTTCCCCCTGTAATTTATTCTGTGGTTGTTTTGGTAATTTTGTTGCATTGAACTCTGGAGATAAAAGCTTTATTCTGAAATAATTACAGGGAACATGTTGAACACGACACAACTGCTGAGATGTATATTGGTGGTAACCAGTATTAGGATTTTTTTTATGTTTAAGTGAACTGGAAAAAAGCTGCTTTGCTGCTACTTTAAACTACTTTTCTTTGTCAGTCAAAGCTCCTTCAAACTCATATGATTCAAAATAAAACCTTCTCCTCTTCATGCTGCATTCAGAAAAACAAGCTGCCAGCTGGGAAAACCCGTTCACGTCACACCCCTCGGTCATAATTACAAGTTAGATATCGAGGATTTATTTATTCCATGTCTCCCACCCAGCGTTAGTCGCTCCAGAGACGACAAACATGCCTCCAAATGTCTTCTATCCTCAGAAATGCAGACGCTTCTATGTTTTCGGTTGATTGTTTTTCATGTTTTAAAGGGTTAAACCAGTAATTTACTCCAACGCTCCAACGTCTCACCTGCTCAGAGGTTTTTTTTATACAGAAGAAACAAGCGGTCCGGATCTTTTCTATAAAGTTCTCCAATGACTTTTGACACCTGCTGCCTCTTTCTTTAATAAGCTCCGTCGTGTTTCTGAGAAGGAGCCGCGTCGTTCTTCAGGGCGAGGCCTGCGTATCCCAGAATGGCAGGAATGTCACCGTCATGTCAGCACTCGTCTTCTCTCTACGTTTGTGTCGCTGCTCCGTTAATCTTTAACTCTTCAAGCTTCTCTTCTCTTTCCACTTCTGTCTTTTTAAAATCAAGCCTTCGGTCGTTTCTTCCCTTTTCTCATTTGTCTGCGCTCTCTCCAAAAGAAAGTCGGTGAAGGTTTTGTTAAAAAGCAAAAAAGAAACGGGGTTTAAAAGGAGCAGGATCACAAATAAAAGGTACGAAGAAATAACTCTCACAATGAAAAGTTGATAAGCACATAACAGACCCAGAGGATTCCCCAGAGACCAGCAACCTCTGAGGGACCAGGGTCTAAATTAGGTTCTGGGTCTTTAAAACCCACAAAAAGATCCTGGTTTGGTGGGAGTACTTTCTAAAAGTACAGGAACTTTCGGGTTAAAGTTTGCAGGGTATCTGCTTGCTCAAACACACTCGTGTACCGCTTCATTCATGAAACGAGGAAGTACTCGAGTACAGATTTAGGAACATTTTAGGATGAAAGGAGAACATTTCTCTTTGTTTGATGACATTAAAACTAAAGTTATACTTTGCTGTTTGCTTCCTGAAAAAGAGAGAGAGAGTTATTTTCTGATAGTTTCACAAAAAGCACAAATAAAAAACCATCAAACACTCAGACAGACGCTCTCAGTTTCACTTTCCTCTTCTGTATTTCCTTCATTGCAACATTCATCAGTAAACATTATGCAGCAGGAACCTTGTAGTTCCTTTCTTTAAAGTCATCCCGGGACTAAAACTACCAGGAACCTCTTGGTGGAAACGCAGCTTTTAGTTGGTCTGCTGTGACTAGTAGCTTACGGTGGCTAATGCTAAGCTAGCACCCTCTGCTGTGTAACTTTGATGATCTTCATCTCATTATGGCACTATTGATCTACGTAGTAAGTTTTTATACATCATCTCCACTCATGCTGCATTACGTCCGCAATATTTGAAAAAATAAAATAAAATGCCCATCAGGAATTTTCCCAGAATCCAAAGAGGCGTCTTTAAATTATTCATTTGTTTTGTTTGGCAAATAATTTGACAAGCATATTATGCTATGATTATATTATTCTATATATTCATTTTGTTATTATTGTGAATAATAAGTGAATGATCATTTTGTTATCATTTACTTATTATTGTGGAATTGTAACTATATTTAGGTGAGTTAAGCTTTAAATAAACCCAGTGGGGTTTCTGCCTCCTAAAGAAGATTTACATGATCATATTTATTTATATGATCATATTTATTTATATGATCATATTTATTTATATGACCATATTTATTTATATGATCATATTTATTTAGATGATCATATTTATTCACATGATCATATTTATTTATATGATCATATTTATTTATATGATCATATTTATTTATATGACCATATTTATTTACATGATCATATTTATTTAGATGATCATATTTATTCACATGATCATATTTATTCACATGATCATATTTATTTACATGATCATATTTATTTACATGATCATATTTATTCACATGATCATATTTATTTACATGATCATATTTATTTAGATGATCATATTTATTCACATGATCATATTTATTTAGATGATCATATTTATTCACATGATCATATTTATTCACATGATCATATTTATTCACATGATCATATTTATTTATATGATCATATTTATTTACATGATCATATTTATTTACATGATCATATTTATTTACATGATCATATTTATTCACATGATCATATTTATTTACATGATCATATTTATTTAGATGATCATATTTATTCACATGATCATATTTATTTAGATGATCATATTTATTCACATGATCATATTTATTTAGATGATCATATTTATTCACATGATCATATTTATTCACATGATCATATTTATTCACATGATCATATTTATTTATATGATCATATTTATTTACATGATCATATTTATTTACATGATCATATTTATTTACATGATCATATTTATTTACATGATCATATTTATTTACATGATCATATTTATTTAGATGATCATATTTATTCACATGATCATATTTATTTAGATGATCATATTTATTCACATGATCATATTTATTTAGATGATCATATTTATTCACATGATCATATTTATTCACATGATCATATTTATTCACATGATCATATTTATTTACATGATCATATTTATTTACATGATCATATTTATTTACATGATCATATTTATTCACATGATCATATTTATTTACATGATCATATTTATTCACATGATCATATTTATTTACATGATCATATTTATTTAGATGATCATATTTATTCACATGATCATATTTATTTAGATGATCATATTTATTCACATGATCATATTTATTTAGATGATCATATTTATTCACATGATCATATTTATTCACATGATCATATTTATTCACATGATCATATTTATTTAGATGATTATATTTATTTATATGATCATATTTATTTACATGATCATATTTATTCACATGATCATATTTATTTAGATGATCATATTTATTCACATGATCATATTTATTTAGATGATCATATTTATTCACATGATCATATTTATTCACATGATCATATTTATTTAGATGATTATATTTATTTACATGATCATATTTATTTACATGATCATATTTATTTATATGATCATATTTATTTACATGTTAGATCTAGATCTTAGATGTTATAATAAACTCTTTTTAAAGTGATTCAATATTATCAAAGATCATCACGTCTTCTCTCTGTCCTCTCCTCAGCTTTTATTCCTCACCTTCTTTATTTTTTCTCGCTGCTTTTCGTATCAACGGCCCCCAAAACAAATGTATCGCAGTTTCAGTGATAAGATTCAGTAACTCAACAAAAAGACGACGCTGGCTGGTGTTTGTTCATGAAGAGTGAACGCAGCTCTGATATGTTGCAACTCTTTAATCCGTCAGAATGTAGAAACTCGCTGTTTAAATGTGCTAGCAACGTCATGCTAATGTGACCCAAACCTTTATTTAGTCTAAACAAAAATGCAAATTCTGTTATATGTTGAGACCACAAAGCATTATAACTATCAATTTGTTGTCTTATTCCTCTTAAAATAATCCTAAAACTTCCCGAAAAGCTTGTGAAATTCAACATTTGTGTTTCTTAAGGAGCTAAAATGTTGTTTCAAAGTCCTTGAACAGGAGCTGGTTCCTGAAAGTTTAAGTTTTAAAGAGTTTAGAAAAGTCTAGATTAACAGCAGCAGCTTACATGTGTACAGTTTGATTATGCAACCTTTCACCTTCTTCCTGTGTGTGTGTGTGTGTGTGTGTGTGTGTGTGTGTGTGTGTGTGTGTGTGTGTGTGATGAGATGACATCATCCTGAACGCATGTCAGTGAATCAACAAACCACCGAAATTCATTTACAAAATAAAGAAAGTTGTTGTGGGCCAATAAATGAAAGCTCCATATATTAAATGTTACACATCGGTTTGAACTATTTAATCTGGTTTTTTCTCCGTGTTCGTATCATCTAAAGCAGGTTGTGTGATGACCCGCGTGTCCTAATCTCTGTTTCCTGTCGTGTGTTTCTGTCCTCAGGGTCGAGTCACCGTACTAAAGGAGCTGCTGCACACAGCTGGTGAGTCTCAACACCAGCAGATAAAAGCACTGACGTCAGATCAGTGACTGAGTTATAGCAGAATAAAGTTCATGTATAATGGCAGATTATGTCCACATCGGTTTTTGTGTATTAAAATATGTATGTAGTAAAGTTTAAACCATTAATATTAATTCTATCATTTATTATTTTATATCATAATATATGTTAACTCAAGAAACACACCTTTTTTTGTCTGAGGCGTGCATGTATGTGTGTATAAGTGTGTGTTCACGTGTGTGTCTGTCTGTGTGTGTCTGTGTGTGTGTCTGTGTGTGTGTCTGTGTGTGTATCTGTGTGTGTGTGTCTGTGTGTGTGTGTCTGTGTGTGTGTGTGTGTGTGTCTGTGTGTGTGTGTCTGTGTGTGTATCTGTGTGTGTGTGTCTGTGTGTGTGTGTGTGTGTGTCTGTGTCTGTGTGTGTGTGTGTGTCTGTGTGTGTGTGTCTGTGTGTGTGTGTGTGTGTGTCTGTGTGTGTGTGTCTGTGTGTGTGTGTATCTGTGTGTGTGTGTCTGTGTGTGTGTGTGTGTGTGTCTGTGTCTGTGTGTGTCTGTGTTGAGACAGTAGCCACCGAGGCTGCCTCCACTTGGTCGAGCAAACAAAGCCTTGCGTGTGCGTGTGCGTGTGCGTGTGCGTGTGTGTGTGTGTGTGTGGGTGTGTGTGTGTGTGTGGGTGTATGAGATAAGACTGTTGATTTAAAGCGGAGTCTCACACACACACACAGTCTGGGTGTCTGAGCCCAGCAGCAGCAGCTTCCTGCGTTGGGCTTCTACCTGCAGCTTTTTCAGCTGTTTTTCTTTGATCTCCGACACGAGACCAAAGACTCAGAGACCGGAATCAGAGAAGAAACCCTTTTGAAGCTGAGAGCTGAAGAGCAGAGAGTAATACGGAGGGCTGCTCGTTTGATATCTTCCCAAATAATACACATTCTCTCGACCTACCTTTGAATAATGAATATTGTGCATTAACTCGGCTACATTGGGAGACTGTATGTTCCCTGATTAGGCTGTTAATGATTCCTCACAATCATAGGAAAACTCAAATATATATATATATATATGTATATATATATATATATATATATATATATATATATATATATACACAACCTGCAAGCCGTAAATGGGTTTGGGGATTAATAAACTGGGACTGTTTCATAACCGTTAAAAACTCCTTGTAGTGACTGAAGTGTAAATGTTAATGAACCCTCGTCCCTCTTCTTTTACACTCAACAACAAAAGAAGACGATTAGTCAGTTACCGGAAGAATATTTGACATTTGAATCATTAATGACGGTAAAACCTTTTTCTATAAAGACAAAACAAAACCGGTTTAATGTCGACAGGTGTGGCAGAACACCAACAGCTCACAAATAAATTGCACTGTGTGTGTGTGTGTGTGTGTGTGTGTGTGTGTGTGTGTGGTGATGAGATTTGTGGAGGTACAGTAGAAGAAGACATGTCGCTGCTCTTGTTCTGAAAATATCTGATTTCCTTCCTCTCTCGTTCAGGAGATGCCGGCCTCAAACATCCGACTATTTTCTTTTCCAATGATTCATCTGTGCAGCCGGGAGGAGCGTCCAGTGGATGCTTTTGCCAAACCAGATTTCCCATCATCCCTCTGGATTCTATGACAGTTTGGATTATCAGCTGGAATCTTCAGTTTGTTCCTTTTTTTAAATTTTATTTTGAGCTTTTTTGTCACCTTCACCTTCCCCATAAACTCGTCCACCATCACGGGATCTTCTTCTTCTTCTTCTTCTTCTTCTTCTTCGTCTTCTTCTTCTTCTTCTTCTTCTTCTTCTTCTTCTTCTTCTTCTTCTTCTTCTTCG